>NC_060151.1:2077194-2088090 GCF_021292245.1 Micropterus dolomieu | reverse complement strand
ATTTCTCCTGTTTTAGCTTCTTTGCATTGGCTTTCAGTAAAATCCAGAATAGAATTTAAAATCATTCTTCTTACCTACAAAGCTCTTAATGGTCAGGCACCATCTTATCTTAAAGAGCTCATAGTACCTTACTACCCCACCAGAGCACTGCGCTCCCAGAATGCAGGGTTACTTGTGGTTCCTAGAGTCTCCAAAAGTAGACTAGGAGCCAGAGCGTTCAGCTATCAAGCTCCTCTCCTGTGGAACCAGGTTCCAGTTTGGGTTCAGGAGGCAGACACCATCTCCACATTTAAGAGTAGGCTTAAGACTTTCCTCTTTGATAAAGCTTATAGTTAGGGCTGGCTCAGGTGAGTCCTGAACCATCCCTTAGTTATGCTGCTATAGACCTAGACTGCCGGGGGATTTCCCATGATGCACTGAGCTCCTCTCTCCTCTACTTTCTCTCCCTCTGTATGCAACCTCATCCCAAAAAAGCGCTCTGAGATAACTGTTGTTGCGCTATATAAATAAAATTGAATTGAATTGAATTGAATTGAATTTGCAAATCATGGTTCCAGAATCTGGAGGACGAGTGGAGAGGAACAGAATCCAAGTGGCTTGAAGTCTAGTCAGTGATGATTTGGGGACCATATCCTCTGCTGGTGTTGGTCCACTATTTTTTAAGTCCAGAGCCTATGCAGCAACTACCAGGAGATTTTTATGGAGATGCTGATTTCCTTTTCCAGCAGGACTTGCCACCTGCCCACACCGCCAAAACCACAAGTAACTGGTTTGCTGACCATGGTGTTACTGCGCTTTGTTGGGCAGCCAACTCGCCTGACCTGAACACCATAGACGAGCTGAACTTCAGCAGTGCTACGGGCTGATTGCCCCCATGCCATGCCACCGTGATTCAAATATGAATAGTAATTCATACAGAAGGAGCCCCGACCAAGTACAGAATGCATAAATTAACCTTTTTAGAAGTTTTCAACTTTATAGAAGGTCTAGCTTTCTGTATTATACATTCTTTATTCTAATAGTTAAATATTTTGAGATATGTCTTTTTGATTTCCTTGAGCTGTAATCTGTAATTGTCAAGATTAAAACAACAAAAGGATATGTAAGATTTAAGATTTCACATTTGACAACAATTTCACATGAAACGCTTAACCCCTTGACGCCTGAATTGTTTTACAATAGAAAAAAAATAAAAAATGATTTGTGTTTTCATTTGCTTCCAAGCTGATGTTAAATTAAGTTAAAATTGTTAATTTGTCTATAGAACATTGAAAAGATATAAATTCAGGTATGATGTAGGTATGATGCAAATTAGCAACAACAGGCATAAACTAGAAACCAGGGCTTGAAAAAGGTTCCTAGGTACGTATTGAATACGCACAAACAGGCAGTTTTGGATGGATTGACATGACATTTGCATTCATGTTTCCCTCAAGTGACTAATGTCCCTGACTTTCCCTCTAGCGCTACCATGAAGTTGACTTTAGTGGTTCTGAGTGAACTATTGCATGTATTGCCATGTGATTTGGTTCAGATATCCATGTTCCCCTCAGCGTGTTGGCTTTGTCATTGTCATTATGTTGCCATGCAACAGTTAGCTTTTAACTCAAAGCACCTCAGAGCTAGCTAGACTCTACTTCTCTCATTTTTTTGTTTGTACACACCACAAATGTCTTCAAGAAGAGTCTGTCCAGAAGTGTGGCCACACTCAGTACAATGCTGAAATGACATTGAGAGTTAGTTCAAATAAAATCTGAAAGTTTCAAAGATCTGTATCAGTAAATCAAATATCTTCATGCCATTCACGAAGACAGCCACCAGAAATATAGATAAATATAAGAACGTAAATTGTCAAATACATTTGTAAACATCATCTCAATCATCATTGAGAATATAGTTGTTATTGAGAAATAAATTGTTCAGAGTAACTGGAACCTTGCTTCCAGAAAGAAATATATTGTTACTGTGTTTCTGTTTAAAAAAAAAAAGAACAGTTTTGATGAACTGATCTGTAAAAGTTGAGAAAAAGAGAACAAAGTCTGTAGACTGTGAGAAAGAAGTTGCAGCAGTAAAGAGTAAAATAGAAGGGCTGTAAAGAAAAGAATGAGAATAGAAAGAGCCTGCTGGGGAGTCAGGCAGGTGGAGTGGAGTGGGGATGTGTAGGGGATGCTCCGTCAGACTGTTTGTGTGTATCCATGCATGTGTTTGTGGACTGGCAGATGTGTTTACACGTGGACATGCATGCCTACGTGCGTTCCTCCTCAGCCATGTGGTAAATCAGGACATGTCAGAGGGGAAACTTGTGGCTGGGAACTGGAACAGTGTGTCACACCCAGAGCTCGTCAACATGAAAACGACAGCAGCCTCACTGTTAACCCCTCATATTCTGTTTTTCTAACACATTCTCTTGCTTGTATTGATTATATATCTTGTCTTAAAATGATAGACTTGCACTCTCTAATTTAAGTGTAGACTGAATAAAGAGAAGAATTACATATATTTTCAAATAATCAAATTGTTTAGATATTGATATGCACAGAACACTTCTCTTAGTGGTATCCTCTTTGAACAGCAGTCAGTCAGTCTCAAGCTGCTTCCCTAACATGTTCCTCAGGCACAACGTCTGTCTGTCAGAAGAAGAAAACAACTACATAACCTGACAGCCAATGTCTTACAACTCCAACACAAACACCTAGCTTTTTTAATGTTAATAATCATAAACAAAAGTGAGCTTAGAATGGCAATCCAGCGTGGCAGGTTTGGCTGGTTAGCTTACACACCTTTTTGTATGGTTCCCTGCTCTCCCCTACATTTTTAACAAACTAATTTTTTTCTCCCTGTAAGCAATTCTTTGAAAAGTGCTATAAAAGTCTACTTTATTGTTTTTATTATTATTAATGTTACAAAGCGGCAATCGTGGTTGATTTTAAAAGCAAAATTTACCCTTGTTTTGTAGACGCATTTTAAATCTCAACTTTAAATTTGTTCCATTCCGATGCTGCAGTGGACAAAAAGGTGTTTTGTTAAATCTACAGGATACTGTGTAAATGGTGTAGTATCCAATATTTGTGCATTTGACTCATAACAGTTCAAAATAGCACTGTAGCAGCAGGACAGAGCGTCAGTGACCTTCTACGGGGAGAGCAGTGATTGGTGGTTATGTAGGGACTGAACCCTTCTATAGAATTAGACTTCTAACCCCTTGTTTTGTTACTTCAGAATAGTACTGTACCCTTCTATGGGTTTGACCTTTTATTTTGCAGACTCAAACCCTGTTATGGTATCTAACAGATACCTAAACATATCCTATATAAGCTATGATTGATGTACAGAGAGACAGAGTGGCCATCGGGCTGGGTCACTCTCCAAGCTGCTGCAGAGCTTGTAATTGATGCTGAACTCCTTGATTTAATAATCTTTTATGATCAAGAACAGTGTCAAGCGGGTTTCCTCTCAACACATCATCGCAGCATTATTGTTCGGACACCACAATGGCACTGCTTCTAGTTGAATATCTATGAGCTATTAATTACAGACTAAAAATAATCTTTAAAATACCTTGGCTCATTCCTATGCAAGATCTTGTTAATCTCAGTTTCAGCTGCCTCACCCTGTTTTCAGCGTCAGCCATATTAATTACTTGAGTTCGGAAGCGTTAACACGGGTCCTGTTGTTGAGGTTTAAGACCAACCTGACTAGTTTACTTTGCGCTGTTTGAAGTTGAGTTTTTATCCTCTTGGGGGGGGGGTCTACTGTACTATGTACACTGAACAAAATTATAAATGCTACACTTTTGTTTGAGGGAAACACATCTGCAAGCTCGTCGTCCTCATTGGGGTCTCGACCTGACTGCAACTTTGCACAGCCATTATAGAGGAGTGGACCAACAGGCCACAATCAACAACCTGATCAACTCTATGCGAAGGACATGTGTTGCACTGCGTGAGGCAAATGGTGATCACACCAGATACTGACTGGTTTCCGGACTCCCTCAATACAGTGGAACTGCACATTTTTGAGTGGCCTTTTATTGTGGCCAGCCTAAAGCACACCTGTGCAATACCCATGCTGTCTAATCAGCATCTTGATATGCCACACCTGGGAGGTGGATGGATTATCTCGGCAAAGGAGAAGTGCTCACTAACACAGATTTTGTAACCCACAAACTAAAATATTTCGTAAATGACGTGCTCAGCAGAGGATGTACTTCCTGCGGCAGCTGAAAAAGTCCAACCTGTCAAAGACAATGATGGTTCACTTCTACGCCGCCATCATTGAGTCCATCCTCACCTCCTCCATCACCATCTGCAGCGTATCATTCACTCTGCTGACAGGTGATTGATTGCAATCTTCCAGGACTCTGAGGCGTGCAGGAAAGAATGTGGTGGATCCCCTCCCACCCCGGACACAAACTGTTTCAGGTACTTCCCTCTGGCAGGAGACAGCTGTCCATCAGGACCAAAACCTCACGCCACAAGAACCCTTTCTTTCCATCTGCAGTGAGCCTCCTCAACAATGCCAGGGGTTCCCACTGTCACTGACTCTCTGATTGCAGTTAGAGCAGGCAAACACACTATTTAATCCACTCCTTACAATTTTGAACTTGTGTTTTTGGTTTAAGAAATGTAAAAAAAAAAAAAAAGATAAGAAAAGAAAAGAAAAGACACCACTCTCCAAATGCGTGCTAAAACCATAATGGCATGTTTACTCATCATATCAAACCTCTTCTTTCCCTGCCTCTATCTGCCCCCCCTCCCCTTCTGTTGGCCCTCTCTCCCTCCAGTCCAAAGTCCGAGCCTGGGGACCAGATGTCTGAATATAAAAGAGACTGTGTTTGACTAGCAACACTCAGCCACACACACACTTCTGACCCATCAGAGACACCAGCAAACCCTGCACGCACTGATCCACTTTAGATTTTTGCAAATACTTAAACAAATAACACATCGTATTAAAACACTCTCTGACCAGGTACACACAGGCTTTAAACGCACGTAACATTCAAAGACATCTTAGCCGTCATTGGGCATCTCAGCAGACACCTGTGAGACTATTTAAATTAAGGACTCATACACATGAACACACACACATCACTGGCTGCAGGGATAAAACTGCTGTTTATAGCAGCCCTAGAGGTGTGCTGTGATCTCGTTCTGTGAGATTCTGTAAGTATGGTTTTGTCTACTCATAGCCTACATGTTTGGTAATATTGACTTTTTACTATAGAAACATTATATTGCCGTATCAGGTTTCTCTGTCTGTAGATCAACTGTTTAAGGTTTTAAGACCAGTCTGAATCTGTGTCGTCTGTGTGGACCAGTGGTCTTTTTAAAACTCATTGTTGTGTGGAAGCTGAAGATCAAACTCTGCCTGGTGTGGTTCAGTGTAAACACAGATGTCCTGTAGAAATCACCTAAATGTCATAAGAGGTCATTAAACTGGGGTTTAACTTAAACCTGCCATGAACCAGGTTTAGCTGAGGTTTAACTGACGTTTAGGTCATGGAGTTCAGTATGAGGGCAGATTTCTACAGCAGGAAGTACAATTCTTTCACCGTGTATGATCTTGTGAAAACAACACTATCACAGGTGTTAAACCAATGCAAGAGTGTACTCAACCTATAAAAAACTGACCTTTTAAAAGGTGTCACGTGTGCCTCAGTTAAACCTCAGTCAAAACATGTGTGGAAAAGCATCACAAAACTATCTGATTGATAGTAACTTAACTATAACATGACCAGCTGATTCTGGTGCTGTGTAGGAGAACTAAGCTACTTAGTACTGATAGACGCTAATAGAAGTCAATGTTCCTAAAACTTTCTGGTAGTCCTTAAAGTAGCTATAATCCATTTTTTTTAACTAACAAGAATGTATCAAAGGACAATGTGAAAAGGGACTCCTCAGCTGAATCTCTAGCTCCCCTCAGGTTCAAGAGTTTTGGGGGGTTTCAGTTCTTCTGGTTCACTCTCAGCGCTCTCATCGTGTCGTTTTCAGAGAAAAGCTTGCATGCTCTCTGACAACAATTTCTGTAAGTGAATTTAGAAACACACACCACACACAGATAGCAGCATCACACCTTTGGCCACCCTCTTCTCTTGCAGTGGTAATGGACTTGCTCTACAGCTCCGGTGTGAGCAGCACGTACTACCTGCAGACCCACTTCAGCCACAGCCAGGGCTACTTCCTCTCAGTGTCCATGGCAACAGACCTCCGCAACACCTTCTTCCTGTTGTTCCCGATATGGTTCCATGTACAGCAAGCTGAAGCCATCAAACTGGTGTGGGTGGCAGTAGTGGGAGACTGGGTCAATCTGGTGCTGAAATGGTGAGAAGTGGAACGGGCATGATGATGATGATTATTTATCATTATTATTATAATATTATTAATTTACAAAGTAAATTAATAATTAATAAATTTATTAAGGCTTCTGTTTGGAGAGCGTCCCTATTGGTGGGTTCAGGAGACAGGTTACTATGGCAACTCCTCCCAACCAATAATAGAGCAGTTCCCCATGACTTGTGAGACGGGGCCAGGTAGGACCACCCTTTAGGAGTATCATTTGTGAGTTAATTCAGTATAACGGGTCTGTCTCTTAAGAAGTTTACTTCCTCCGGACAGGAAGTCCGTCCGGTCATGCCATGGGGGCTGCAGCAGTCTACTACACCATGATGTCATCACTCCTCGCCACAGTGCTGAAGAAAGAAGGACATCAAATCAGGAAATGGTATCATCAACCTCAGCTTCATTCACCGTGTAATACCTCTGTGCACTGCTTGTAGTCAGAGCAGTAACACTTGTCTCTGTCCTCCAGGTGTGTGCGTGTCTCACTGTGGATGCTCTTCTGGTGTGTGCAGGTGTGTGTGTGCCTCTCCAGGGTCTTCGTTGCTGCTCATTTCCCACATCAGGTCATCACAGGAGTTGTCATAGGTACGGACAGACCACATAAGGCTGCGCTCAAGTCGTCATGTTGAGTATTTCTCTTAAACTCCAAAAGCCGAAGCAAGATTTAAATCTGAAATTGAAATTAATCTGAAAGAAACATCTGATAAACTGTTATTGCAATCAACTCTATATTTTCCCCTGTTTGCCACAAGCAACGATGTGTAGTGTAAAATGTAATAACCAATGGTTTATAGATTAATGCATAGTTAACTATAATAACAGAAAGGCAAATTGGTTAAACCAAATAACTGAAATGAAAAGAAAGAAACCTTTTCCTCTCAGGTATCCTGCTGGCAGAATCTCTCAGTCGGACCCAGCAGATCTATGAGGCTGGCCTGCGTTCTTACCTCCTTGCCTCCCTGCTCCTCCTCTCCCTGGCTCTCCTCATGTACCTGTGCCTCCGGCTGGTAGGCGTCGACCTCCTCTGGAGTGTGGAAAAAGCGCGGTGCTGGTGCCGCCATGCAGAGTGGGTCAGTGTGGACACCAGCCCCTTGGCCAGCTTGTTCAGAAACACTGGGACTCTGCTGGGCCTGGGCCTGGGGCTCCACTCTCCTCTGCATGCGCACGCCAACAGAGTAGTGTTCAGCAGGGGGGCTGAGGGCGCCACCTACAGGTTGATCTGTTTAAGTGCGACACTGGTGCTGCTGCAGTTGTTTGACTCTGCTTTTAGGCCACCTGTCCACAGCGGAGCTCTATTTTATCTGTTGTCATTCTGTAAAAGTGCCACAGTGCCTCTGGCTACTGTGGCTGTTGTTCCTTACTGTGTCACTGCAGCTCTGGGGTACAAGGGACAGAAGCTGCTATGAGGCAGGGGGCCTTACATTACATGTCCTGTTGGCTGGGTGAACATCTGTGCATCCTGCCATATACTATAAATAAGACACTGTATTTAAATCTTCAACATGTGGCCAAAATATGTGGACACATACTTACGTCCTTGTGGCTGCTGTTTTTCCTGGTTTAGGCCCCATAGTTCCAAGAATGCCCCCGTGCACAAAGCCAGCTCCATAAGGAAATGGGTTTCCCAGTTTGGTGTGGAAGTACACAGCCCTAACCTCAACACTATCCAAAAGCCTTGGGATGACCTGGAACGCCGAATGTGAACCTGACCCTCCATGTAAACTTCATGTGTCCGCATCAGTGGTGAGCTCAGTTTGAGGGATTTAAGGTCCTGAAAACATATTTCATGTATCAGCTTCTTTCTATGAATGATGGGATCTTTTAACACATTATTTTATTTATACTCTTTAACTCTGGTGGTTGCATTTTAAGTAATGAATGTTTATTGTTCTAGAGAAATCAGAAAGGCTTGAAATTGGCTAAGAGATGAGTGATTCTGTGTGTTTTCTCAGCTGATTCAATTCTGAAGTCTGATCAGTTTCACGTTTGTATTTACCAACATTATTGATGGAAATAAACCTTCAAGGTGGAAACAAATTTAGGCGGAGTTATTGTCCAGCATTACACCCCGGCAAAGTCGGTGTGTAAGTCCACAACTACGGTCCAGACTGAGATATCTCAGCAACTACGAACTTTGGATGGATTGCCACGAAATATTGTTTACAGACATTTACAGACCCCAGACTGAGGGGGGATCCTACCAGAAACGTTTTATAGAGCCAATAAGGACTGCTACTGACGCTGGCCACCATGAGGTTGACATTTGTGGTTTTGACAAAACTATTTCAACAAAAAGTCGATGGATTATCATGAAATTTGTACACACACCCCTGTTCCTCTGTGGATTGTTACTGTTTATGGATCCTCTGACTTGACCTGCTGTGTCGAAGTACAGCCTCACAGACTGCGCATCAGACTGTGCAGAGTAAATAAAATAAAATATTACTGGATAACACAAGTCATTTAATTAAATAACAATGTTTAACTTGTTTGTCAAATTGTTTGCATATCTTGTTGAGCTTCTCTTTTAAAGATGTTGAAGCAGAGCATAACTTTGGTAAATGTAACCTACTCTTATGAATGTGGAATTTCACTAGAATATTAATCAAGTTCAAAATTTAGTAGTGTTTAGAGTTATTCCTGCCATAGACATAGAAACCAAAGAGCAGATAAACATAAAACCAGGAAAGGAAGGACATACAGTAACAATAAGAGCAAACCAAATATAGGCTAATGTAGATGAAGCAGTTCCAAAATAAGTGAAAAACAACGTTTCAACGTTTAAACCACAAAAAGTACAATTATTATCAGGTACATGTTCATACCGCTTTAAATAAAGGTTGGTGAGGTAATAATAATGTGAAAGCTTAAAGGAGATTTATTAGCTATTAGATATATCTAAAGTAAGCTCCGGATCTTTTTCTAGTGACGGTTGTTAATTGTTAAACTTCTGAAATAACATTCTGTCTTCACAATATAACACAAAAGAGACTACCAATTAGAGAGCATACCAATTCAACATTGTACAAATACTCCATTAAGTAAAATTCCTGCATTCAAATGTGTGCTCATGTAAAGTACACAAGCAAGCAAAATGTAGTTAAAATATCAAAAGTAGTAACCTGTTGCCCCAGTAACTGAAAAATAATCTGTAGAACATGATTATACTGTTAATGCATACATAGTATTTTACAGTTGTAGCTGTGCAAGGTGGAGCTCTTTTAAACTACTTTAGATAGCTGACAGTTTGTGTTGTGCAGAAAAGTTCAAAATCTGTTTTCAGTTTCAGACTTTTGGATTGGATTCTTTGACTTCTCACATTAATTTTTTAGTTATTCACTTAATATGACATGTCACCAGTAACTACAGGCTACCTGTCAGATCAATGTAGTACACAATATCTCCCTCTGGATAGCAAAGTAGCATAAAATAGAAATAGGCCTACTCAAGTAAAGTAGGCCTACAGCCTACCTCAACTGTAGGGATAGGGATATGTATTGTAACATACTCAATTTCTCCAAACAGAAACAAGCTAGAGTGATAACACTTAATCTGCACATGCTCAATAGTATTATCTCTCTGCCTGTGAAAAAGGAGCAGGATCATTTCACCTCAGCAGAAGTTTTTAACAAAATACTGATTTTGAGGTATGAAAATAAATTCGGAAGTACAGTATTTTTCTTCTGGTGTCTAAAGTTTAAACGACTACATATTTAAACATAAATAGATTTCATCTCTAGGTTATTGATTAACAATTAACACTAACAAACTATGCTAATATATAGTGGTGGCTAGAGGGCATACAAGATTTTATCATGGCTGCAACATCGGGGGCGCCCCGGATGTTCCAAGCCACATGGCCCAATGTAAGCAGCTTGTTTGTCTGTGTTGACTACTTTTGAAAGTGAACATATTTCACTAAATTTAAATGTAAAACTACATTAAAAAAGGGTGTATTAAAAGAAATGGATTTGTTCTAGTATAAACAAATCATCAATTAACATAGGTCAACATTCTTTGTTTAAAATAATGTGTTTTATATTCAATTCAATTCAATTTTATTTATATAGCGCCAAATCACAACAACAGTTATCTCACAGCGCTTTTCATAAAAGAGCAGGTCTAGACCGTACTCTGTGATGGTATTTACAGAAGCCCAACAGTTCCCACCAAGAGCAAGCACTAGGCGACAGAGGCAAGGAAAAACTTCCTTTTAAGAGGCAGAAACCTCGAGCAGAACCATGGCTCAGGGTGGGCGGCCATCTGCCTCGACCGGTTGGGGTGAGAGAGAGAGAGAGAGAGAAAGAGAGAGAGAAAGAGAGTGAAAGAGAGAGAGAGAGAGAAAGAGAGAGAGAGAGAGAGAGAGGGATGTAAGGAGAGAGAGAGGGGAGGGAGGCAGCCTACACAATATACACACAGAGGTACAGACAGTAAAGGTAATGTTGCTATAAACTAAATGAAAAATGGTACAGATATTTATAATAGTGTTAATGGTAACAATCGTAATGTTAATGATTATAATAACAATAATAACAATAAGACTAGCAACAATAGT
>NC_060151.1:2031638-2077094 GCF_021292245.1 Micropterus dolomieu | reverse complement strand
TGTCACCCCTCCCTGCGATGCTTACGTTGATTTCAGCTCTTAGTGTTTGTATGTGGGTGTTTTAATGGGAATGTGGATCTTTCAGATCACTTTGAGAAGTACCATTTTATTGTGTGCCATGCAATGCAGGTCTTGGTCTTGACTCAGTCTCGCCCTCCCTCGGTCTTGGTCTCGACTGCTCTCAGCCCCTAAAAGTCTTGGTCATGTCTCGGTCTCGATAAACTCTTGTCTTGGTTTGGGCGGTCTTGACTACAACACTACCATTTAAGTGGTGAATGATTACTTTATTCCTGCTCCACAGTAGCCGAGCTGTCACGTGACAAATGAAGGACTCAAACCCAGAGACCCACAGTTGAGAGTCGTGAACTGATCAATTCTGCTTCCTGTGCTGACGGAGACCATGCATCTGCCGTGTGACGAGTGAACGTAAGAGTCCAAGACTATTCAGGCATGCGTGAAAATGAACGAATTACTCACTGAGACTAGTTGTTCCTCGTGAGTCATATTCAAGATTAGGTCGAATGAACGAAACGTTCTTTGAACAACACAACACTAGCCTTAGCGGAACAGACCTCCTCTGAATGTGGTCTGAGCGATCAGATCTCAATGCGTCCACAATGCCTCTTGGGTGCATTCACACCTGTACTTAAAGCTGTCTCTCTGTGATTGGATCACCACATCTCTGTCACACCCAGCCAAGGAGGAGACGTTTTCAGCCCCTCTGCCTGCTGAGAGAGACAGATCAGCTGCCTTATGGGACAGAGTGCATCCGAGAATGTCGAGCTTCAGAGAGCTGGCCTACACGAGTCCGCAGGAATGAAGTAATCATTCACCACTTAAATGGTAGTGTTGTAGTCAAGACCGCCCAAACCAAGACAAGAGTTTATCGAGACCGAGACATGACCAAGACTTTTAGGGGCTGAGAGCAGTCGAGACCAAGACCGAGGGAGGGCGAGACTGAGTCAAGACCAAGACCTGCATTGCATGGCACACAATAAAATGGTACTTCTCAAAGTGATCTGAAAGATCCACATTCCCATTAAAACACCCACATACAAACACTAAGAGCTGAAATCAACGTAAGCATCGCAGGGAGGGGTGACAGTCATTAATTAGGGTTATTGGTTGCATTTGAAGCAATAAGTTTTACTTCCAGTCAAAGTTAGGATGTTAACAAATCAGACAATGCAAAAACAATTTATTGATATTCCCAAAGTTATGGTCTTGAAATAAAATCCTGAGTCCTCAATATCCGAGACAGAGACAAGACAGAGTACAAATGCGGTCGAGTCCGAAACAAGACCAAGACCATCAAAAAGTAGTCTTCAGACCAAGACCGGTCTCGAGTACTACAACACTATTACATGGGTCCTCCTCAGAGTCTGTCTTCACTCGGCAGGCTGACTTACTGCCAGCACCGGGGAATGAGAGGCAAGTCTGTTGTCAGGTAACAGTCACTGGACTGACATATATCTAATATCTATTTTGATAATTTTGTGACAATTAATAAAGCATAACATTATTACAGTGCAGTTATGTTGTTATAAGTTATAGTTTTAACACAGCCGCACCGTAACTTTAGTCCTGCTAGTGTTTACAGCCCACAGCTGATGCGATGAGAGTTGTTCTGGGTCGGCTCCACTTCAGTACCCTGACAGGGTTCTACCTGGAGCCGAATTACCTCAGAGGATTTTATTTTGATGGAATTCAACTACTATTTATGTAGGCGTTTCAACCATTGACACCAGTTTGTTGACACTTCTTCAGTT
Organism: Micropterus dolomieu; assembly: GCF_021292245.1. NCBI lineage: Eukaryota > Metazoa > Chordata > Actinopteri > Centrarchiformes > Centrarchidae > Micropterus > Micropterus dolomieu. The sequence goes on along the minus strand of NC_060151.1, from coordinate 2,075,325 downwards.
CTTTCCACAAAGTGGGAGATATCATAATTATTTTCTCCAGATATTTCAGACACTGTTGCACACAAATATGGTCTGAGCAATATGACCTGAACATGGCATTACAGTGCTAGGTTGTTCGGATATACTTGATTAAAAAGGCCACTGAGGGACTGACTATGTCATCTTCATGTGCTGTTTGGTGGGCAAGTTTAATAAGTAGTAGTGAAATGCACAACAAAAAAGCAGTAGTGCTGATATTGTTATTGATTGAAGTTTGCATGAATATGAGCTAAAAGTTTCTGCGCTGACAAGCCGGAAAAAGGCAGTTGGTGACCCAATATGGCATTTGGCTATTGACAGGCAGCTTTGTTTGGGCGTGCAACGGATATTGACTAGCAGCTATGTACAGCGCGCTAACCTCGACAACGCAGCTGTATTCTAACGTTAACATAGCTTTTATTATTAGCTAGGCACCTTACACATGCTTGCTTAGAACGTATTTGAAGGTGGGTCTCTGACAACGTTAAGAACATAGATAGACTACCTTCTCAGAGTTAACTTGAATGCATTAGTTTTGGACACATTTGGGGAGCGTTCGTGATACTGACCATTCAACTACGGAGGGATTAAGGAATCGAGGAAAAGCCGGTGTTATGCCGAGTTTTGCCTGCTTACCGAGAATTGCATGCACCTCCAAATAATGCTTTCAAACGCTGTAATATTCTTTGTGGGCTTCATCAATGGTGATAAATGATTCGAAGTATATATTTTATGAACGTTTAGAGTCTTTAATATTTTAATACACTTAGTAGAAGTACCATTCCTTGACATTCAGTAAATATATGTGGTGATAATGCTGTTTGATCAGTGAGCACAGCAAAAGTGTCTGGGTCTTGGGTCCTTCCAAATAGGTGGATGCATAATTCGGCAGATCAAATTTTGTAGGCTACCTGCTGAGATTTGCATCCACTTCTTTTCTCAGCATGAATGACCGTTATCACCCATGAGGTGCATGCAATCCTCAGGAGGCAGGCAGAATTCGGCACAACACCGGTGTCGTTATCCTCGCGTGCATTCAGCGGTGAAGGCGGACCTTCGACTTCAACAAAGTGAATGAAAAATATACAATGTGTATTGTTTAATCTATCGTTTTAGTATTGTTTTATTAAGGTTTGTGTAGAGCAAGCTAGCACTTATAAACGTTATGTGTTATCGAACTTCATATTATTCATTGCACTCAATTGAGTGCAAAGACTCGTAAAGCAAACACTTATTTCGCAGTAGTCTGGTGATGTTATAACTGACCACGTAGTCGATCACTTTGTCATCCATGTTACTGTTTAGTAGCTAGATCCAGACAGACTGTCACCTTTTTCAAGTAAGCTGCTCCTACATACGCCATCGATACTGTATCATCATCACTGTAATCAGTTTAACACTTTGCTCGCCTCAATGTTACATCTCCTTGACTCGAAATGTACATTAAACTGAATGCAGCATTTTAGACAATATTTTGTCCTTGTAATCCATGTTTCCATTGCATGGCCTTTGGATATTGCTGGAAATTGTCCCCCTCCTTAAAGGGTAAATTATTATCATAACAATTTAATAATGCATTGCATTTAAACAGAACTTTTCATACACAAAAAGCCATAACTGTAGCCTCCTACCAGGCTGGACATGCAGTCTGCAAAAATTTCCCCCTCCATAATTCACAGACAAGTATTTAATTTTGTGTATTCTTCACATCATGACTAATAACAGGGGTGAATATGGAGAAGTTTCTCTTTTCCTAGCAAATATTATAGTGGGATACAAATAATTTCAGTCTATATATTCAACACTTTCTGTCGGGGATAACTACCTTGGCACAATCCTTCCTCCTGTGCATGATCATGTTTTGATTCAGATTGTGCTCAAAGAGGAGTAGCTGTATACAGACGGCTCTGTTTCAATGTGTGTGTGAGAGAGAGAGAGACAGACTCAATCCCCACTTGAAGTCTGAAAATCTTGAGCATTAGCTGCCATTTTTAACCAGATCCACAAACCATCCAGAACCCCCACCCCACCCCTAGTCTCTCCCCCAACGATGTATTGTTCTCCCCCTTAAAGGAACACGTTGTCATCAGTGTCCCATCAATGCTCTCCCAGGTACACTGACGCCCCAAATACAGCTAACGCTAAAAGTAGCAACATCTCAAGCTGAGGTGCAAAACACAGGTGAGCCTCACTTTTTATACTGAAGGGAAACAACGATGTCTACAAATGATTCCAATATATATATATTTCTTAGATACGAGTCCCCGGAAACGCCCCCCTAGTACAGAGACTCCTTTCACTTCAGCCATGAAGGGGAAGATGAGCAAGGAGGAAGAGCAGTGACATTTGTGGTGAAGGGGCTGGGATCAGAACAGATGTTCAGTAAGAACTGGATTCGATAAGTAGAATCGGAATCGATAGAACTTAAATGATATCCAGCCCTAGTTTTGCATCTCTTTAACGTCATCCTTGTTGTGATGTGATGGCACAGCTGCTTGGCCAATCGGAATCTGACCTGAGCAAAGCCCAAATTTACATGGTGACCTGTTTCATTGACTTCCTGTTACATTATGTTTTATTAAGTTCCTGCTGCGGAAAGGGGTAAATAGTGTACCAATGAGCCTGGAGCCACAGAAAACTGTGAGGGGAAAAAGCCAGAAGACCTGTTTCTTAATCAGTAGCACTGCAAAGGGGGGCTCTGAACTCTGCACCTTTGAATTTATGGTCCGTCTGTCTCGGCAGCCTTGGGGAGTTCATTTGTCTGAGTGCTGCTGAGTCATGGACGTCAGCTTTCAATTTTGAGTCGGTTTACCAGTGAGTGGGGTGCGAGTGGGTTTGGTGTACAGGATTATCTGCTGAATAATACATGCAACAAGAGCTCCTATTGGTTCTTGTCAAAGCATACAGAAGAGAAACAGAGCCACAGAGGGAGGAGTGTTAGCCGGATAAAGCGTCCAGCTTTCAGCCAGTAAAGAGCCCACTGGAGTGTGAATGGAGCCCCCACTCTCTGAACACTGCTTCCTCTGGCTGAGCCCAGATGAACAAGCCACCCCCCACACACACACACAAACATCTTAGTCACATTCTGTCTCCCATCCTCTGTCCTTTCTGTGTGTCTTGTGTGCAGGTGAAGCGTTCGTTTGGCCTGTGCAGTCTTCAGCTGACCTATTTTGATGAGGAAAACGAGGAGGTGAGAGACTCTGTCTGTTGTTCCTCTGGCTTAATAATGAAACAATATGATGTGAAATACACCAGTACACAAGATCTTCTGTCGTCACAGTGAAGCTCTTATCAATTCATTGTATTGAACAAGAAACAGAAAAATTATGGCTTCAGAGAAATATTTAACATATTCAGTAGTTAAGACCATGTACTAATCTACATTGTGTATCTGTTGTGAAATAATTAACATTATAAGTAGATCTGAATAACACATCTGCTACTTCTATCGATCAACGGGATGTTTGATTTTTAGAAACACCGACCACCTGCTTCACTTTCCTCAGCTACTGGTTAAACCTGCAGTATGGAACCTTTCTCTCCCCATTGTGGCAGTGAGAGTAACTACACATACACTACTGACACATGCTCAGCCCACGCTGTTCAGAGACATTTCTACAGTTCCAAGACAATAATACATAATTTAGCTACAGTAAATATAACAACTATAAAGCCTACTTTACAGTACTTAGGGTACTCCAATGATTTAGTATTGCACATCCATAAAGGTGAGGGACTTTGCAGAGATTGAATTAAAAAAACATGTCATTAGTGGAAAATAGGCGAAGATACCTGAGCATAAAAAGCCTGGATCCTACATTTCCCCTAATGCAACTCAGAAGTTTCTTTCTTTAAACCCACCCTGCCTGTTAAATACCCACGTGTTTTAAACTCAACACCTTCTGTCTGCTGAATACTTTATAGTCTGCACATGCTGCTATAACACTGACAACATCACAGTGACATCTTTCTGGTTAGATTCCCAGATTTAACAAAGCTCCTTCAGAGCCACAGAAGACTGTACACAGCTGTTTCTACAGGCTGTGTAGTACTCCTCATGATAAGTAAACTGAGCTTCAGATTCATTAAACTGGTGGACTGGTGACTGAAACTGTGTCACCGAACTTATACCAAAGTGACACCACAGTGAAAACGTTAACGGATTTATATAAAGAATCTTTCCCTTTTTTCTTCCAGGTGTCCATTAACAGCCAAGGTTAGTAAACCTAAACAGTCAGAAGACACGGTGTGTTAAACGAAGCAAAACAAATCTGAGATTAACAATCAGTTGCACATTAATGCCATTTCATAATGAATGTTTTTGCTTTTATTCCAGTGGAGTATGAGGAGGCATTAAAGGTAAGCAGATTTGAAGTGTAATTACTACTCACACTTATGTACTACTTATGTAAATAAAGAAGTACTGTGCTGTACATTTAAGCTCTGCTCACATTGACTTAGCAAAGTAGAGTCCTGCTACCTGACGCAAAATTGACAGGTCCCAACAAAGCATAGGGTTGGGGTCAAGTTTGGCTTTGTCACTGTCACTGACTCTGGTTTAGTAGAAATAAACCCTTAATTCAGCGAGTTGGATGTGAAAATACTCTCTCTGTCGCTGGCCGACCTCCCTCTTGCTCCCCCCACACTTGGCGCCTTTCCTGTCCCCACCGTGTCTTCATCGACCTCGGAGTCAGAGTCCTGGTCGGAGCCGCTGTAAATCTCTTTGGTGCCTTTAGGGTTCAATTGCATTAGTTTTTAAAGATATGGGTAGGGTCTGGGTTCAGTTTTAGTAAAGGCAGGTAGGACCCTTCTCCCTACGGACCCTGCTACCCCCAGCTCTTCCTGGGGTACTCAGAAAAAATAACATGGCTTAGTTGAGAAATTGATCCAGATCTAAAAATGGCAGCGGGCGAGACTAACCTATTTACTCGTTTCCCAGAGTGCAGCGAGGCAGGGGAACCGACTGCACATGAACGTGTACGAGACTCGGGGCCAGTCGGCAAGGGTCCCTACCACCAAGACCAGCGGAACAGAGCCCAAGAGGGGCTTCAGACCCCCGCAGCACTGCCCCGCTCTGGCCCAGGTGGTCAGCCGCAAAGTCCAGGCTGCGGTGCCAGAACAGGGCATGGTAAGACCCCAACACACAGCATGTCGTTCTTGGATCTGGGTCTTTCTTTGTCATTTATCAGTCATGGTACCTCATCTGCTACTTATCAACTAACTTTGGAAAGAAGAAGAAGAACTACTTGAAACACACACACATTCACACACAGGACCTCTAGACATGCATTGTTGTGGTGAGATGACAGAGTGATCGGGCTGCTGCATAAGAACAGCGCCCCAAGCAGTTAGGGGTTCAGTGACTTGACTTGTATTCCCCCAATTCCCAAGCCAAGTCTATACTGACTGAGCTACTGCTGCTGCCCCCTGGAAAAGATGCATCTCACCACTGTATAGTTGCAGTCACAAGGGTATTACACAAAGTATTTAATTAATTCCCACAAATAATAGTATTGTACACAGTTTATTAGGTACACCTATAGCTAAAACTAATTTGCTCTATTACAACCGTCCTGCAATAAATCCTGCCTTTGTGAAGGTTCTAATGTTCAGTTTGTGTTGAAACTGTTTTAGAGAGGACTCGATTCAACTTTCTGATCATTTTGGACGATGTAGTGAGTAGTTCTGTTGAACTGCTTTGCGTTATAGAGAGAGGTGTTTCTGTCATTGAGCCTAACCCCACTGACATAAATGCCATGGACAAAATAATCCTTTTAGTATAATGCAAAATGAAAAAGCTTTGGACAGGATCATTCCTATACAAATAAGTAGTCCGCTTGGTCTCAGTCTGCTCTGTTCATACAAACAAAATCTGAATATTTTATGAATATATTTGTTTTCAAACTCTGCCACGAGCTGGGTATTGATAGCCTGCAGTTTATTTTCAGGCTGTTAAAATGTAGAAATGCAGTGAAACCAGCGCCCAGCCGTGGTTTAGCAGCCTATTAGCATTACTATGTTACTGTGTTTAAAAACAGCACAACAATATTCTAAACTACAGTAAGATATACTGTATTTTATGTACAGTACTGGATTACTGTATAGTGTATTAAAGTTATACACAGTACAGTCATTTGAATTGTGTTTGAAACACCTGCACTGTTTTTTGAAACAGCTGGTATGATTCAGTACATAGTGAAGCTGTGCATTTCATGACTTTATATTCATGTAATAAATATACATGTCAATTAGATGGTAATCTGTAATAAAGAAAAAGAAAAAATTTGTCCCGGACACACATGATCATGATAAGAGCTTTCCACTGTAATCAAAGGAACACTCAAAGCAAACCTCACAGAGAAAAGAAGACAACCCTAAGTGGTTATATAAGTGACCTGCTCCACGATAGTTATATTAGAGGACCCGAAACAAAAATAAAATATTAATTGTACCGCTGTCAATGATGTGTCGTCAGAGCAGCGCTGTACAGTTACAGTAATAAAGAGGGAATGGTCTGACATGAACCGTGTTACATGAGGGTGTGAGATTCATGCATATACATTATACCAGAGAATATTAGCCTATAACATGCGAGGTGTTGTCAAGGAGGATGATCGTAAATTGGCAGCCATGGTGATGATGGTGAACAAATAATTAATTTTGCATCAAGTTTATTTAGTTACCATACACACAAAACCAGATTCAGTAACTCGGTAATAATGATAGACACATTGCACTGTCCTGACACTCATGCTAAAGTCGTCATCCTTACCCCTCTTTTTTATTTTTTGCCATGTGTATATATAGGGATTAGAAAATCTAATAATGTTTTCATTTTAAAAAAGAACATGAGAAGCAAAGCGATGACAGCGTGTTGACGGCCTATTGATTGATATTTTATCAGCTTAAAAGCATTGATCTGTGCAGGTACTGTCGGCGAGAGCAGGACTGACAAAGAGAGAAAACCAAAGCAGGTCATACTGACGTAGGAAAACAGCACATAAGAGACTGACTGGCCTTGGTCAGACAGAGAAGACTGGTTCGCCTTCATTGGTTGGTTTACGTTGTCTGAAAGTGAATTTAGGACTAAAAACCTCCTTCCCCAGAGTAGGACTGAGAATTATTTATAAAGCCTCCTACGCTGACTTTCATCGGGGACAAGGACGACTCCTTGGAGAGAGTGTGACGTTGTTGTTTTACGACACTCAGAGCTGCAAAGAGTATTAGACGAGGGCAGTAAATAATACATTATGTGTAGGTTTTATGTGTGTGTGTATGTATGTATGTATATATATATATATATATATATATATATATATATATATATATATATATATATATATATATATATATATATATATATATAAATAAAATTATGTGAGGAGCTGTAAGGACGATCAAAGTTTGATTTAGAGCTGCCAAAATGACAGGTTGTGACAGACCCAAATACAAATAATTTTGTATAATGTATAAAATACAGCAAAGCTACATTATACCATGCAGTCTGTGGTCTTCCTGAATGTCTCTTCCTGGCGACTTTCTTTTTTTTTTTTACATATGGCAGTTGTAGGACAGTTCTTCATGTAAGTGAACTTGTGCACACAAGCAGATGGATGCGGAACATGTAGTGTGGGAAGTTTGTCTTTGAGCTACCCCACTTCACATGGAGGAGCCTGAGTTCCTACGGACAAGCCAATCATATGCAACGTCAACAGATCAGGAGCTGAATATTGGACATGAGATTAGGTGAAATCAGAAGGGACAATCTGTGGCAGTAGAAAGTATTGTTTTAAGTAAAAGATTAACAGTATACCGAATTAATTAAGTATGGGAAATAGGCTGCTGTCAAATTGTTTATTTTAACCAGTATGAATATTAGTTGTATAACAATTAGGTGAGTTAGACATTGGTGCTCATGGTTTCTGTAAAATGAACTAAATGATTGAAATGTGGAGAATCTAACTGATCTGACGATGTGTAGCATGTCCATATTGACAAAAGTTTAAACGTTTATATTGCTATGCACGATCTAAACAGCTTAAAACTAGTTCAAGCAGGTGACACGGTGGCCTTCAAAAAGTTTTATACATCCAAAGAACTTCTATAAAAACCAGACCAGGCTTCTCATTGAGACCTGTGTTTAGTTGTCGAAACGTGTAGCCACACAGGCCAGTAAAAGGGACAGGCTTCTAATTGAGACTAGGCTTTTAATGGAGGCTTTACAGTAATCACACTACCAGAATAGAATAGAAATGGTAAGACAAATTCAAAGCAATGAATGCTTTATTCATGTCAGGAATAACACAAACTAACACTAAACTAGCACAATTAATATCCAACCAGTGGTTGTAGAACAGTGTTTGTGTAAAGAAAGCATTTCTTCTATCTCTGCCTTAAAAATGGAAGGCAAAGTGATTCTGCTGATCTATTAAAATGTCTCTGTTGATCTTTCTTTCTTGTGTGGTAGGAATCTGGAAATAAAAGCCAAACACAAGCTTGTCTTTTCTAAGTTTAATATTACAGTACAAAACCTGTCACCTGACTGCTCCCTGGATGATGCTTCCATCAGGATTATATTGTCACACAAAGAAATATCTGTGTTGATAGATATGAACCTGAAGCACAATTAAAGAAGTCACTTCATAGATATATTTGGCACAGTATACTGCTGACATGCTGTCACTGTAATGTAAACTCAGGAATCATGACTCTGTTTTTGTCTGCTCTCATCTGATACTGGAGTGTCCCTTTAATTTCTGTAACTGTCACCAAAGCAGTAACAAAATGAAGCCACACTAGATTTATTTTGTGTCCATCATCTCTGATGAACTTGCAGCATAGGTTACCATGGTGATGTACCATCAGAATAATTGAGAAAAGCGGCTGTAACTCTTCAACAAATGTTCTTTCTCTTGGTGTGGATGATGTCATTTGTGAAATTGTAATAAAAACTGTCTGTCCAATTGTATTGACTGTGATGTAATAAAGATGTTGATTTGCAGGTTTTCCTTAATGAATATTCTCTTCTTCTGTTTAGCAGGTGATTATGAAAGATGTGAAGGGTACTAAAGAAGAAGACAAGACTCCTCCAGCCTGGTTCACCTCTTACATGGAGAAGGTAAGAACTGAGGTGTCGGGTGTCTTTTAGGTCAGGTTTCCTGCTGGAGAAGCTGACAGAGACATGAAATGATGAGGGAGCACTCAACAGCTGTAACAGAGGCAGAAAAATACTAAATCAGTGAACACTCTCCTTCCATCTTCGTCCTCCCCCCCATCCCACCCATCCCTCCAGTTTAAAGACCAGGTGGTTCGCGAGGCGGTGGAGAAGATCTGCCGGGAGTTCTCTGGACAGTGCTGCATCCACAAGCCCCTTGGAGGAGGAGCAGGAGGAGGGGGGGGAGGTAGAGGGGAAGCAGCGGGAGGAGCGGAGGCCCAGCAGGTCCCTGAGGTCTCCTCCTCCACTCTACCTGGGGCTCCATCCTCCTCCACTCCTCCCTGCTCCTCCTGCAGGGGGCAGACCACCGGAGGAGGCTACCAGTGCAGGTATGTGATGTCGACAGCTAACTTGCTAATTGTCGCTCTGGATTGTTAGTTTAGTCACAACTGTAACTCAGTACAACAACAGAGTCACTCACTGCTCTGCTGCTCTCAGGTTCTCTTCTGTAACAGAAGTTTTTGTGCACTAATTATTTCCTTTGGTTTCTACTTTGCCATTATTTTTAACCTGCTGTTAAGCTGCTGTCAGTAGTCAAGCTTTCATCCAAAAGTAACACATATTCTAACCAATTTTCCTGAAAATTGTCCCAAGAAAACTAGTATTATGTAAATATTAGGAGTTGAGCGTATCGAGATAAGCAGCTGACGGAGCTTGAAGAGGACACAACGAGATGACGTCATTAAAAGAGCTGCAGTGGAAGCTCAAATGACATTTCTGTTAGTTTTGTGTGTTAATATGAAGAAGCTGCAGCCTCCTCATCACAGCTGACTTTTTTGTTTCTTCAGAAGAAGCTTCACTGACGTTTAAGTCGCATGCATTGGACTCATTGTCGTAGTCATATTATGTTTCAATCAAACACAAGTTTTCCACCTCAGCTAAGAGTACAAACTTTTGAGTTTTTTGTGTTTCCAAAATGTGTAAACAGGGTATCTGCTGCATACGGTAATAACTGTTTAAAACGTGATCAAATGTTTCCCTGTGTTACTTTGTTCTGTGTTTTACCAAACATCATACATGTTTCTGCTGGTTAAAGGAGACCTATTATACTGCTCTTCCAGTCCTATATTGTAGTTCTGTGACTCCTGTATGGCAGCTTTGTATGTTTCAAAGTTCCAAAAATACTGACTCTTCATGTAGGGCTTCATTTCAGCCTCTGTCTGAAACAAGCTGTAGATGTAGAGGCCCTCCCTCTCAAAGCCTACTGTCTTCTGAATTGGCCAAGACCTGAAGCATGTTACCAGGCTGTTGAGACCAGACTGAGAGTAGCTGTGGGAGCAAATGACCATATATAGAACACCAGCTCTGTCTGGCTCCGTGCGTCGTAGAACAGAGCCGTTGGTAGAAAAAGCAGTTCAAAACAGAGCGTTGAGAACAGGAGGAAATCTGAGGTTTTTGCTCACAGGAAACTCAATACTTTAACCTCATTATTTGAAGCTTTGGCCATGTTTAACATGAACATCCAACATTGTAACATTGTAGATAAGTCATAAAATGTGGAAAAGCAATCCGCAGACCAGCCGGATAAATCTTGGTGTGGAATGTGAAAAGGCAGGGCTTGTCCCTCACTTATTACAATCACTGAGGTGCCCTTGAGCAAGGCCCATAACCCCAACTGCTCCAGTGGAGCTGCTCAGTAGCCAGCAGATCACACTGGGGTTGTACTGGCCAGCTTCCAGGTGTGAATGTGATCAAGGCCTTCCTGCAAGCGAAGTTCCCTCTAATATAAAACAGGTGTGTGTGTGTATTTGAATACGGTAAGACAATTGGTTACTTCCACATTGCATTAGGTTTTCAATATAAGGAGCCAAGCTGAGCTGCTGAAACTGGTGCGGCAAAACCCCTCAGAGTACAGGCACAGCTTCCTTTCGAAAATCAATTAGCCCAGACATAAGATTTATCAATATTCTCATCTTGCTCTCAGAAAGAAAGGAAACCCCCCTCCCCCCTTTAACCTTAGGCAACTGAAACATTTTCATTATACTGCCAATTTAGAGGGTTGCTTTTTACATTTTGATACTACTCTGCAGATCACATCTCTAGTATCACTTACATATGAGGAATACTTGGTGTTTTACATGTTGTCCTTGTTTGCAGTGTTCCCAGTCTTAGTAATATTTTATTCTGCGCAACTTTTGTCACAGACAAAGTTGAAGCCTGATAGGTAACTTGGGAAACTGAGATCTGCTTTATGAGTCAATGAAGAGAAAGTGAGAGAGAGGAGGAGGGTGTAGTAAATTCTCTTTCCCTGATACATGAAACTTAAAAATGGGAGTCAGATTCTGTTTAAAAGTCTGACGCCAGCCGCTCTGTTTTCGCTTTCCGCTTGTCTCAGCCTCAGAAAGTCATGTTGCATTGTGCAGTGACAGGCCGTCCTCAGCTTGTCTCAGTGGACAGCGTTGTGGACTCTGAAAGGGTTCTTAGGTATTTGCTGCCTCTGTAGATTTCGAAACTTCTTAGTCATGATGTCAGTTGGAATTACCTTTTCTCTCATCTCCCTCTGTCCCTTTCATTTTCTACCCCTCTCTGTCTCTCCACCCTCTCTCCATCTGTCCTCTGGTCAGTGTGTGCACCTCCTGTACTCTGTGCGAGCCCTGCAGTTTCTCTCATGATCCCAGTCACAACCTGGTGAGAGCAAGGACTCCCCTGTCCATCCCGGAGCACGGATCACCTGCCCCAGACCACAGCAGGTAACACACCGCTATTTTGTTAACATGACTTCACTTACTTTCAGTATTTTCTTTGTGTTTACATAGAAGAGACCATCAGTTTTAACATACAGAAACTATTACCATATTCAACCCTTTATTTAAAACAGCAGCAGTAAGATTTACAGCCTTGGGTTGAAAGTCACGTTTACAAAAGAAATTGGCTTAAAGGTTTTGTTACAAATAGGGGTGGAGGAATTATTATTTTTACTAAAGTGAAAGTTGTATCACTGTCAGTTAAACGTACTCTGTTACCAGTGAAAAAATGACACTGAAACCTAAGTAAGGGTGGATTTTAAAAAAGTGTATTTAAAGTCTAATCTAAAGTAAAGTACTTGTTCTGCAGAAATGTGTAATATATATTAAATTAATTGTTATTACTGATGCTTTGTATTGTTGAAGTTGGATAGGTGCAGCTGAACTGTTGCAATAAGCCTCGGCAATTTTCCATCATGGTCATATCTGTATGAGTGAAAGGTGGAAAGCCCATAGCTTACTTACATTTGTATTTTCATTTATCACTCAGTCACTCTTGTCCTCTACCCTTACCTTGGGAGCTGCTTCAACAAGTGAATTTCTCCGGTGTGGGTTTCATAAAATCTTCAGTTTAAACTGCTGGGTAGTGTAATCTATAACAGTGAATCTTTTTATAAACCTATCATGTGTTGGAAAAGCGGCCTAACATGGAAATATTCTGCTCTGTAAATTGTGTAAATTTGTACTAAAGTACAATGTCAAGTATAGTGGCTCTGTGAGTCAGTAATGTCAGTGTAAAGCAAAATGTACTATATTATTTATTTAGAATTGAGAAACCTGTTAATAGTATAGGTCCCGCCCCAGGTTTTACAGGCAAAAGTTGAGTGCAGGGAGGCTGTAGCGATGGACAGTTTTTGTTAAGGGTGTCATTGACACAGTGGCACGCTATGGCTCAAACCCTGGTGTCTGCGTCTTGGTTTATGTGCTTGGTCAGCATCTGCATGTTGTCTTAATCTCCTTTGCGTTTTTGTATGGTCGCTACAGGTTCTACAGGCGAGGCGACCGCAGTTTCCGGAAGGCGGAGAAGCAGCGGCTGAAGGCAGAGAAGCGCCTGCTGAAGGCCGAGGTCAAAGAGATCCGGAAACAGCTGAGGATGGAGAGGCGGGGCATACAGTGGAGCTCCTCCCACAGAGACGGAAGCTCCTCCCCTGTCCTTCTGCAGCCTCGAGCCACCCAGCACAACAGCCCTGAGTAGGTTACTAACAAAATATAGGCCAAACTTGTTAGGTCGGTGTACACTAGTGAAAAAGAAGGTCAGTGATTCCCACCCAGGGGAATTTGTACACCAGGGGGGTACTTCTGCAGCTGGCAGGGGTTTTATTGAAAGCTCAAGAAATTTGAAAAAAATATTAATAACAATATTACAATTTTATATATTTAAAAAAAATATATAGTCATAATGAGTCTATAACACGTGAGCACCGCAAGCAAACACAGAAGTAGAAACAGTTAGCTAAAAGTAATGGGTACAATAGTTAGGGCTATATGAGGCCACAACATACAGTACATGTTATGCCAGGTGCATGTTGCATGATTCAGGACCAAAGGACTTTATTTCTTGCCCAGGCGTCCAAAGCGTCCCTGTCCCCTGGTGGTTCCAGCCATGACGGCAGCATTTCTGGATGAAAACCTTCCTGATGGAACCCGACTGCGTCCCGGGACCAAATTTATCAAGTACTGGAAGATGAGGAACACTGGAACGATCAGCTGGAGTGCAGACACTAAGGTAAAGAATTCTACTGTTCTACTTCTGGCTGAGATTTATTTATGCTCAGATTTCATGGAAAGTGCCGGGTGAAGTAGGAGATATCTTGTGCCCGAAGTTGAAGTTTACACAGGCCATAAGAGGAAAACATTAATGGACTGCTCATCATCTGGGAACCATGGACGGGCTTGGTTAAAATCAGGGAAGTCTGCCACTTTGATTAAAACTTTGTATACAAGAAAATATTTACCTTGAAGAGGTCCACTTGACATTTTGGTCTGAACAATTATTTAAAGCTTGCTGTACATTTCATACACACATCCATGGTTCCTAGAAAATGAATCCTACTGATTTTGGGGATCCCCTAACTTCATTTAATGCCTCAGACACTTTTGTTTCAGAGAGAAATGTCTTGACAATATTTTGATTGGATTGCCATGAAACCTGGTGCTGTTTCCCACAGCTGTCCAATACTTTGGTTTGTGACTAAAGACCTACGAGAAATGACATCCCATCAGCCTCAGCTGTACTTCTGTGTAGTACTGATCAGCTATCTTATTACGCTTAACATGTTAAACTAAGATGCTGAAGATGGGAAACAATATGCAAAACCTCACCATGTGTTAAGAGTGTCTGTGTGAGCATGTTAGCAAGAACAGCTGCTGTTAGCATGGCGGTAGAGATGGATAGGGATTTACCATCTTTTTTAAAATTTATATTGTCAAATTGTGATTGTCTTTATTTACTCAAGTACTGCACTAAGGTTTTTTGCCGGTAAAATAGAAGAAAAGTGGCACAGAAATATGAGAAGAGGAAATGGAAATATACAAAAAGGCACTGCACCTGGTTCATCACCGCAGACTGACCACCACGGCAGACAAAAGTTTGTCTGAAAGTAAATTTCTGGGGAAAGCAGTATGAGCACTGTGGAGACGCGTAGAAAGTGAAAAAACAGTGATTTATAAAGATGCATTATAAGGTTTCAGCTCAGCACCACCACACAACACATGGGAGCAGTGATGCAACAAGCTGTTATTCATCACGCAACTTTACTTTTCTGTTTCCCACGGTTGCTCCTGCAATATGACTAAAGCGGCTAGTTGTCTAATACTAATACTAATAAAAATCTTTAATTAATCCGGTAAGTCCCACTGAGATAAAGATCTCATTTTACATAAGTGAATAACGGTACGGACACGTTTCACATTACATGTAGTCATTTGAGCCCTTGTTTATATAAAGATTTTGCTTGGTACAGCTTAAAAACAAACTTATTTCTAGCACCACTTGTATTGTCAGAGTAAATACAGTATACTGTAGTTGAATAAAGTTCCACTGATAGGTGAACATCATATCTTGCCTTGTTTGTTTCCTGCAGCTCAAATTCATGTGGGGAAACCTGGCGGTGGGATCTGGGGACCGTTGGAGAGAGGTGTCTGTTCCCTTCCTCCAGCCAGGACAGGTGAGATGGCAACATTAGGGGAGTTTTCTTATTTTCACTTACCTTTGGGAAAAGTCCCCTGGACTTGTCAGCTAGCTCATCTTTCTCACTTTCTCTTTGTAGCTCTGAATCACATGGGTCAACCCCAAAGTGCTCCGTCATTTGCGCTGTATTTTACAGTATATTACTACTTTCTTGATACATTGATGATCAACAAAATTCTTTGCGTGTGTCTAGGTTGGTATAGTGAGTGTAGCACTCAGTGCTCCCACTGTGGAGGGCTCCTACACCTCCCACTGGCGCCTGGCCCATGCTGGAGAGCAGTTTGGACCCAGGGTCTGGTGCAGCATCGTGGTTGATCCTCTGGCTCCAGCGCCCATGATGGCAGATGGGATACTGGTGTCACCCTGTGTCACACCGCAGGTAGAACAAATGGCTGGATGAAAGAAAACAGGAATCCTGCTTTCCCGTGGAAGTTAGACAGTCAAAAATGCAATAAATGCACACAACATACAGGCATAGTGACATACTGTAGAGATGGGTGTGTACTGTGTCTCACTTAAATCACTGGACTTTGTCTGCAGGGTAAGAACCCAGTGTCAAAGGATGGAAAAACCTGTGCAGCATCTCGGGAGCTACCATTAATGTCAGTGGACCAAGAAGAGTACTACATCCCCTCTGTTGACCTGCTCACTGCACAGGTAATAATCTTCTGTACACTTTACATTAAGGCTACAGCAAAGGTTTATTTCTAGGGATCCAACCTTTTCTCCCCCATGCTGATTTTGACAACTACGCTGGTATTGGCCAATACCAAGTACCGAACTGCCACCAGTGCTCTTTATTCCCAAAATGTAAATCTGTACAACTCTCTGTTTGATCTGATTAAGATATGTGTCAGCCAACGCGAGGCTGTAACAACATCTCACCGTTTAAGTCAAGAAGATCATACACCAACATGTGTTTAGGCTTGTGCAAATAAAATGTATTGTTGAGTAGGTCTAAGAAATTGCCAATTACAACGTATGCATTCCAAATTCTACACAGCAGACATGTATTATCAGTAAAATATACTCAAAGTATCAAAAGCAAAAGTCATCTTTATGCGAAATGTCCCATTTCCGGATCTACATTTCTGACAAGTCAACACTTCTGGTTTCAAAGTAAAGGCTGACCACTGCCTTCACAATAAAAGGGTTCACTGTACTTGACTGCGCCACTGATAGCGCTTTACAGTACAAGTCACATTCACCCATTCACATTCATACAGACACTGGGAGCAATTTGGGGAACTACTGACTTTTTGATTAGTGGACTACCCACTCTTACTCCTGAGCCAATAAAATGTATTTATTGTGGAGCACATGCAGGTAGTGACAAATACAGTATGGTACACTGGTAAGCAAACATGCATTTAGGGTTAGTATTTAAAGACAGAGTGAAAAACAAAATAGACTTTTAAAGTTCAGACACGTGGTTCTGTGTAAAAACATTTTTTTTCAATATCAAAAACCCTCTCTTTTGTGCATGTTTAATATTTTCAGTGTCTCATCTTGTATCTGTTTCTTATTTATTTTGATTTATGATGAATCATGCACTCCCAAACCCCAGCCATATTCAGTTTTGCAATGAAACGAAACCTAGAATATCAGTAAATCATCACACTGGAGTATGTTTGGTATTTTTCTAGATGAATTACTTAAAGGAATACTCCAGTGATTTAGTGCCCTATCTTAACCCAGTGCAGCGCAACTCTCATTGCTAGTTTCTGACCATGGCAGTTGTCATTTTTACGCCCAGCGCCCATGCTCTGTAAATAGCAAATGGACGTGTGTGTTCGCGCGAGTGTTTTGGTGCTTGGGGCAGCAGAAAGTGATTGATCCATTGCCCAACAAAAACCTGTTCTAAAGTCACTTGTGAAGTAATATCCCGCTTTTTAAAGAGCACATTATTCATATTGTAAGATAGTTTATCCTGCATAGGCGGGTTTTAGTGATCCACAGATAGCAGTTATATCCACTTATCAGGTGGGCCAAGTCAAAAAAATTAATGTTCTGATTAATAGCGGGTGGGTTGCTGGTGGGTGAAATAGGGTTATTAAGAAAGACACTGTGCGCATTTACGCATGAGGCACAGCAGCGTAACTTCATTGGTTGTTTAAATCTCCTGACATGACGACAGGATCGGTCAGGATCTAATGTTAATAATGTTCATACAGGTTCATACAGTGAAACTGTTTGGCGTAAAGTGGGCACCCTCCTGATCAATCCTGAGCTCCATCAGTGTCTAAACATGGATTTCAGAAGCTGAAAGTTGAATTCTGTTCTCTGGAGAGTTTATTTGATGTTTGCTGACATCACTGCACGCGTGGAAACCTTTAACATTACTGACAGCCGCCTCTCTAATCATTAAACACAGGCTAAAACGTTAAAGAAAACACTGGTACATCACCTGGAAGACGCTTCTTCTTGTGAGATGCGACTCATCATAGTTTCTAATAATGCAGCGCAGTGAGGAACCAGACTTTTCATAGAGGAGACAGCGTCTGTCTGTCAGACACTTCACTGATAAACAACAACTATAAGGCTTCATGATCAAAGAGAGTTTTTACATCACATCGACACTTCTGTCCATATTCACTCTCCCTCGCCCTAAATGCACTTGCGCCATGCACTTTAGACCATTTAGATAGTGTCCTTAGTGTGCAGTTTTGTAAAGTTGGGGAACTCACGAGAGACGCATTTAAAAAAAAAAAATTATAAAAAAAAAAAAAAGGTCAAAATGGAAACAGCAGAGTCTGAATTCTCCAGACTTTTAATTCCTAGTATGGGTAAAACTCCAAATACACTGCCTCCTACATTTACCATAATGCAGTTCAAAAGCATCTTTAATTAGCTATCTGTTGTTGCTGATCTCTCAGGATCTTCTGTCTTTTGAGCTGTTGGACATCAACATCGTCCAAGAGTTGGAGAGTGTCCCAAACAACACCCCTGCTGGTAAGAAGAGTTCTAGTGGTTTCCAGTTGTTGGTGGTTGGTTCAGGAACATTGAGAGCTTGTGTTCAGAAGCTGAAACTGATACTGCTATTTTTTTATCAACCATGCGGATGTGTGAGATTTTAGCGGAGTGAAAAACAGCTCGTGGGATAATAACATGCTCCACTGATGCGTATACTGTTATTATTGTTTTTGTCTTTTTGGTGATGTTACAAATCAACACCCCTGCACATCAGTGTCACGTGTTGGTAACTGCAGGGACCGGAGTTCATTTCCTGTCTCTGTCGTCTTTTCTCCGTACAGACATGACTCCGTGCATGTCCCCTCTGCCTCAAGATGGCCACCTGCTGGACAAGAGCAGTCCCTCTTTGGGTCTCATCCAGGAAGAGACTGAAGTCATCACTAGCATCATGGGTAATGGAGTTTCTTATTCATACATTTTTGATAGAGTTTTGTTGCGAGGTTGGTAAATGAAAGAAAATCCAAAATGGAGAAAGATAAAGTGTACTTTGTAATCTGAGGCCTCATGAAGGAACTTTCTGTCGACACAAAAGTTGGTATTTTATGGTAAATAGACTGCACCTGTACAGCACCTTTCTAGTCTTCTGACCACTCATATCGCTTTACAATACACGTCACATTCACCCATTCACACACTGACGGCAGAGGCTAAGGTTCCAACGGCTCATCAGAAACCAATCATTCACACACACACACACACACACACACACACACACACACACACACACACACACACACACACACACACACACACACACACACACACACACACACACCAATGGCACAGCCATCAGGAGCAATTTGGGGTTCAGTATCTTGGGCAAGGACACTTTGACAACTCAAACTTACAAAACAACAAAATCTCACCTGTTCTACACCCATTTCCGAGTTGTAGAGTTAGTTTTTGTAACAGCTGAGAAAGATGAAGATGAAAAGCAGACTGTTAGGCTAAGATACTGCAGCGTTCCGGTAGCAAGCAACAGACTTATGTACATAAGTATCATTTTAATGCATGTTCCTGCATTGTTCCAGCTCTTACTGTATTTTACATCGTGTTCTACAATGTTTCCACACACTGCTTTTTACCATACTATTAGTTATTACTCTATAATATCAAACCTTCTCTATATGAACATTAAGTTGCTAAGAACCCATGTTTGCCACAGTAATACATTAAACTGACTTCAACTAAATCTTTTTATTTAATGCATCCACAGGTGGCGTAAATAAATAAAGTTTCAGTGTGTAGAGATCAGAAACTGCAGCAACATTATGATATGTGTTTTCTGAGTGTAATTCGCCCTGTCTAATGAGTCGGCAGCTTAGCTAACACAGTCAAACAGGCAAGTGCAACAATGCAAGACAGCAACAAGCTAGTAAGTTATTACTGACTAGTCCAACAGCAAGAAGTCCAGCTAGGCGTCTGTCTTGCAGCCTTTATTTTCATGAAGCTCTCGCTAACGTCTGGCAGCCTCTTGCTTCGGTCACTCTCTTTTTCTCTTCTTAACTTCTTCCGTCTTTGCATCTGCCGTTAACTAATGTTATGTTCATAGTGGCTGCTGCATAGGTGGAGCGGGTGGTCATAATGTTATGGCTCATCAGTGTAAATACTGCGTGACACTCGTGCATAATGCTACACAATGAATACACTGGCACTGCATAGGACAAAGGGAATGGAAGGATGAAGAGGGAATGAGTGCTTAGAGACACGAGGATTTCCTGGCACATGATGATGCCTGGCTAATATGCCGATTTAGATTCTTAAAGGCTTGTGCAGACTACACGACTTTCAGCGTCCCCTGCTGTTCACACTACACAACTTGCCGTCTTGTGACAGGAGTCTTGAAGTCGTTGTGGCGTTTACACTACAGGAGCTGACAACGACTCTGTCCCCCAATGCTGGTCTCCAAACCACGTTTAGTC
The DNA here is from genome assembly GCF_021292245.1 of Micropterus dolomieu. NCBI lineage: Eukaryota > Metazoa > Chordata > Actinopteri > Centrarchiformes > Centrarchidae > Micropterus > Micropterus dolomieu. The sequence continues at coordinate 2,055,264 of NC_060151.1, read as the reverse complement.
AAGAAAACACATGTGAAACGGGAAATGACGCGAACCTACACACCAAACAGCTGTTGTTTGTTATTATAAAGATACCAATTATAAAGACAAAGAATCTGGGTGAAAGAATGGATTAGCACAGGCAGGTAGCAGGGATTGTCTAAGCTACAGAGAGAGCTGGAGGTCAGACAAAAGTGTTTTGCAGTGAAAAAGTAGCTGCCTGCTCTGGTTGGTTGGATGTGGATGTCGAGTCGGCCAACTCCTCCAGATTTTTGGCGTGCTAGATATCTGGCAGATGTCGGCGATGTGTCTGAAATGTGTTGGGGAGCCGTTTTGATGCGTCATTGAGTAGTTCACACATAACGACTGGCGACCGCCGAGCTCGCCGACTGGCAAATCGGGCTAAAAATCGTGTAGTGTGAACTAGGCTTAAGAGCAGTGCTCTTTGATCTGTGTGCTGAACTGGGTCCAACATTAGACAGACCAACCTGATCCAACCGTGCCAACCAGGTACAAAAATGCCCTAAGTAGTAGGGCTTGTCGGTGTATAAAAATTATAAGATATACCGACTGCTCAAAAAAATAAAGGGAACACTAAAATAAGACATCCTTGATCTGAATGAATGAAATAATCTCATTAAATACTCTTTTCTTTACATAGTCGAATGTGCTGACAACAAAATCACTCAAAAATTATCAATGGAAATCAAATTTATCACCTAAAGGCGGAGGTAGCGGTCCTGCTGCTGGGTTGTTGCCCTCCTACGGCCTCCTCCACGTCTCCTGATGTACTGGCCTGTCTCCTGGTAGCGCCTCCGTGCTCTGGACGCTACGCTGACAGACACAGCAAACCTTCTTGCCACAGCTCGCATTGATGTGCCATCCTGGATGAGCTGCACTACCTGAGCCACTTGTGTGGGTTGTAGACGCCGTCTCATGCTACCACTAGAGTGAAAGCACCGCCAGCATTCAAAAGTGACCAAAACATCAGCCAGGAAGCACAGGAACTGAGAAGTGGTCTGTGGTCACCACCTGCAGAACCACTCCTTTATTGGGGGTGTCTTGCTAATTGCCTATAATTTCCACCTGTTGTATATTCCATTTGCACAACAGCATGTGAATTGTGGAGTGTGATTGACTTGGAGTTACATTGTGTTGTTTAAGTGTTCCCTTTATTTTTTTGAGCAGTGTATTTTCAAAAGAGATATAAAATTAGACAATACTGTTTACACCGATATAGTTTGATGTTGAGTTAATTAATACATTTTTCCATAAAGTGCTGCCAGCGTTTGCTCCTGTCGCCACCACCCACCCTCTGTGTCTGTGCGCAGTCCCTTTAGCGCACAAATTCTCTAGCAACATGGAGGGAGACTCAGTGCTGGACGACACTGCTCAAGACCTGGTTTGTAAAAAGAAAAACAACCGGTTCAGTCAGTGTTTCCCACACATATGTTTTACTTGGGCAGATCGCCCAGGTATATTTGGCAACCCATTTTAGCATTTTACAAGCGCAGACCAGGTAAAGCGACAGTGAACATTCAGTAGCTACTAGTGTTGTAGTACTCGAGACAGGTCTTAATGGTGCGTTCCATTTGGCGTGGGAAGTCAGAATTTCCGAGTTCAAAGGTCAAAATTTCAAAGGGAACGCCCCCTTAAGTCGGAATCCTGGCTTCGGAAGTCGGGAGAATCTCACTACCCCGACTTCGTGATCCAAGATGGCTGTCGGGGTATCAACAGTTAGTGAAAGCTGTAGTTTACTGTTTATTAGCACTTCTGTGTACTTGTGTCTCATAGAAATGTTCGTACACAAAGTGCTGTCCAACAGCTGTATGTGGTCGTGTTGCTACAGTGTCAATACTGTATCAATAGCTAACCTGGCTAACTTTAGTTGTAAACAACGGCTGGCTGAGCGAGGTTTTCTGACTTGTTAACTGGAACGGCATCCACTCGGTTTGACGTAATTCCCAGCTCTGACATCCGACTTCCGAGGCAAATGGACCACTTTTTAATGGTCTTGGTCTCGTCTCGGACTCAACCTCATTTGTACTCGGTCTTGTCTCGGATATTGAGGACTCAGGATTTTATTTCAAGACCATAACTTTAGGAATATCAGTAAATTGTTTTCGCATGGTCTGATTTATTTGTTAACATCCAAACTTTGATTGGATGTAAAACAAACTGCTTCAAATGCAACCAATAACGCTAAAAAAAAATGTGTTGTTACCATTAACGACTGTCACCCCTCCCCAAGATGGTGATGCTCATGTTGATTTCAGCTTAGTGTTTGTATGTGGGTGCTTTAATGGGAATGTGGATCTTTCGGATCAATTTGAGAAGCACCTATGATCTCGTTCCACATTTTAGTGTGTCATGTAATGTGGGGAACTGGTTTTGGTCTTGACTCGTCTCGCCCCCTCCCTTGGTCTTGGTCTCGACTTGGTCTCAGCCCCCTAACTACGGTCTTGACTACAACACTAGGAGCTACCACATTGGTTTTGTTCTGATAGGCTACGTCGTCAACACGCCTCCACCACATGCTGCACAGCTGCTGCTGTTAACGGAATCTCGTCGAGGAAAATCCAGAAGATGAGTTCTGTGTCTTCTTGGCGACTTTATATAACATATCCTACTACTGATGGAGAAAGTCAAGGGATCAGACATATACAGGGAAAGAGAGACAGAAAGAAGCAGGGCACGCTGACGTGTTTGCAGCAGAGGTGTACGAAAGAGAACTGAAGGGAAAGGATGCAAACTCAATTAGTAAGTAAACACTAAAATAAGGTGAAGAATGAAGTAGAATTACAATGGTGAAATAAGACATAAGCTACTAGAAAGTACTAGTAAATCCATATCCCGCTAACAGCGATCAACTGGCTGTTACCAGTGGGAATGAGCTGACAGGTGTGTGTTTCATATGATCAACAATATATCATTTTTACCTTTCTGCCCTAAAGCCCCTTTTGGGAATAATTTGACTCTGTTTAACTCGCTACATCAAACAATGTGTGTTTTCTAACCTTCCACCTCACAAGTACCTCCATTTCATTTGTCTACCTGTTACTGATCCTCAGATGTTCCTCATGGCCCGGGATCTGGAGCAGAAGGGGGTGGAGTCCCGGCTCAGGAGGAAGGGGAGGATGACATCAGTGGGACTCAGTTTGTTTGTGAGACTGTGATCCGCTCAATGACCCTGGAGGAGGCCCCTGACCACGCCCCTCTGAGAGGCTCCCGCCCAGAGACAGGTAAAGGTCATTCAGCAAGGGTTACAGGCTGAAGCTGTCCTTTTTAAATTCATTAAACTGTTCTTTTTTTAAATATTGTCCTCTAATTTGTTTCCAGTCATTGATTGAACATTGGATGTTTGATGGATGAAAGAAAGCACCGACAAAATGTAAATGAATAAATTCATTAAGCATTGAAATAATAATTTCTCCAAATATTGATCATTATGGAAGGTGGAACAAATGTATTTTGTAAAACCATATACTCACCGTCAGCTTGTTTTAATTATCATGTGCATTCTGATTCACAGTAGCCATTTTGCCATCTAACTGTCATGCGAGTTTTAAGCGGATTTTTGAAATGTCGCAAAAAAGCGATATGTGTGTTTTCCACCAGCTGGTTTGGAGCGAATAAACCAGGCTGCGGCAAGCGTAGTTACTGTGGTGTCCGAACGATAATGCTGCGATGATGTGTTGAGAAGAAATCCGCTTGACACTGTTCTTGATCAGAAAAGTTTATTACATCAAAGAGTTCAGCATCAATTACAAGCTCTGCAGCAGCTTGGAGAGTGACCCAGCCCGATGACCACTCTGTCTCTCTGTACATCAAACATAGCTTATATAGGATATGTTTAGGTATCTGTTAGGTACCATAGAGGGGTTTGAGTCTGCAAAATAAAAGGTCAAACCCATAGAAGGGTACAGTACTATTCTGAAGTAACAAAACAAGGGGTTAGAAGTCAAATTCTATAGAAGGGTTCAGTCCCTACATAACCACCAATCACTGCTCTCCCCGTAGAAGGTCACTGACCCTCTGTCCTGCTGCTACAGTGCTATTTTGAACTGTTATGAGTCAAATGCACAAATATTGGATACTACATTACGTCAGTTGTTGACGTTACACATGGCTGTAATAAACAAGACGTCTGAGTTCCAAACCAGAAACGAAACCGGCCGCATGGACCTAATGGCCATTGAGCTTAGAAAAATGGAGAGAGGTCCTCAGAAATGTGATTCAAGCGGGCAAGTTGCTGGCAGCCATGTCTCCGCATGTTATGGGAATATCCGGCAAGATGGCGACAGCGGAAACAGCTGATCAGACGTGAGTTACAAGTTACGTCAGAACTTATTCGGCAAAAGTGTTTCCACCTCCCATTTTTTTGCACATTAACTGTTGTTTCGACAAAGACAAAAACCACCTCAAGCGAGCGTACTAACTTTATTTATTTTTGTAATTTTGCCGTTTCTATCAACCTTTTGCTAATACGATACTTCAAAATGTGAATAAAAAAGGTTGACGGCTAATATCTGTTGTGTGTTTTGCTGCCAGTAAAGGAAATGTAAATGATGCATGTTTAAACTTTTAAGAGAAACTGGCTTTGCAAATGCACTCAGCAAGTTTTGATGAACACTGAATGTAAACAGAACCTGTGTTTACAAGAAAATAATTCCAGAGGGCACCTTTTAAGGTGGTTAAAAAAACTGGCAGCAGCTGTAAAGTAACTACAAGACAGAGGTGTTCAGACCAGGGCACCAACCAAGAGGCTCTCCCTTCTGAGCGTGGTGACAGTTGTCGCTGTGATAACTTTCCAGCGTATAATCAACCTCTGTGCACTGTTTTGGCATCTTATAAATCTTCAAAATCTGAGATCTGTTATTGGAACTAGACTTCCCCAATAGTGTTTCACCGATACCTGAAGACTATATTTTCTGGCCAACAGTAGAGGCACTGAGCACACTGCTGCCCAGCAGCACCTAAGTCTTTGAGTGAGAAAGGATCCTGCTACACCTTTGAATTTATTTGGTATGTTTTGCCTTTAATGTAAGAGACATGCCTCATCTGTTTCTTTTCACCCTACAATTCTCTGAAAACAATTCTACAATTCTACCAGCCTACCACGACCAGTCCTACCACTTGTGGGAGACCAAAGGGCAGCCTTTTATTGTACCCACCCTTGGAAAAATACTCACATTACATCAGTCAACCCATTGACAGTTAATACATCCAAAACACAACAACAAAGCTAGCAAACATAACCCTGACATATATTCCACATCCCTACACAATCTTACGTGGTTTAGCCCTCCTGGAACCATAGATAATGCATTACATTTATATAGTGCTTTATCTTAGATACTCAAAGCGCTTCGGGGAATGGGGACTCATCTCAACCACCACCAATGTGTAGCACGCCAGCTTGAGAGGGAGGGAAACATAGAGCCAATTACACTGGGGGAGCATTAGATGGCCAGATGGAGAATTTTACCAGAACACCAGAGAACCCCCTACTCTTTGCATTAAGTGCCATGGGATGTGGTCCTCTGTTTAACGTCTCATCTGAAGAACGGCATCTCCTTACCGCACAGCGTCAGCATCACTGCACTGGGACGTTATTATTAGGACCACAGAAGAGACTGCCCCCTACTGGCCCGCCAACACCTCTTCCAGTAGCTTAGTTTCCCAAGGAGGTCTCCCATCCAGGTACTAGCCAAGCCCAAACCTGCTCAGCTTCAATCCTTCAGCAGAAGCAGAGTACATGTTGGTATGACTGCTGATGAAGACAAAGAGGTGTTTGTTTCCCTGGGGACTCTTTTGATCGCACACCCTGGGAGTTAGACACAGGAGAACGTGGGTAAGTGTTTAGCAAATGACATGACATACACTATGTTTGTATCTCAACATTAACCCTAAAGATAACTGCATGCAGTTCATCCATCGTTTTTGTCTCTTAATTAACTGAGCTCTGCTAATCGGCTCATGTAATTATTTTCCCACAGGTGGTGCCGCCAATCCAACCACCCGGCATCTGGAATAAATAACATTAGATCACATACAGGAAGTGCACACAATCGTTAAAATCCTCCCAATAAAGGTTTTAACGTAACAATTGCTTGTCTCATCATGTGCAATTATTTTACTATGCAACTATATAACACTATGCTGCGTTACTGTGCAACATATAGCATGCTGGGCAAATATGCTTCACCAGTGAGGAAGCTCCAGAGAAACGTAACGAGGCTGACAGGACCTTCTGTGGCATCATGTTCAGCTCCAGCAGTATTTTATTGGATTGGAGTTTTTTTCTCTGCCTGCATCTGTATGTGATTGAAAGAGAAAAGTATTAAGTACAGTCACTAACAGTGGACTTCCTGTTTGCTCTCAGTGGTGCGTCCCGTTCCTCCGTGCAGCTCCTCCTCCTCCTCCTCCTGTGTCAAGAGTAAAACTGTAAAAACGGAGGAAAGCCCAGACAGCAGCCCAAGCAGCTCTAAAAACCCCCTGAAACCACCGGCTACGCTGAAAGCTTCCCTCCCTCCCCCGCTGAAAGCCTCCCTGCCTGCTCCCCTGTCTGTGGCTCCGACCCCGGGAACCGGCCCCAGCTCAGCACCGACCCCGCTCCGTGCTCCGCCCAGGGCCTCCACCTTTCAGGAGCAAACAATCACAGGTAACAGCAGAAAACTGGTTGAGCTGAGGTCCCTTTTGATCTCACAACAACCATTTTTATGGAAGCATTTGGCTAAACATTCGCAAACAAATTCTTCTGATTTAACATGTTTATTGTATAGTTGTGGACTCGAGTCAGACTTGAGTCATGAAACTGATGACATGGCTAGACTTGACTTGGCAAAATCCAAAAAGACTCGCAACGCAACATTAACTTAAAGTTATAATCCTACAGATTTTGATCCTGGCTGATTTGGCTGACAGACAGCAAACACTCCTTGAATAGTTCCTTATGTCTATATCATATGTATATATGAAATACAACCGAGGAGCAAACAGTCTGTTTACAGTGCAGCCAAACAAAGTCACAATGCTTAAAGAGTCGCTAATAACAGCCACCACCTGATTTGAGCTTGCACACAGTGTAATTGTCCTCACAGTAAAAGGAGTTAGTTCTGCTGCTGAAGAGTGGGAGGTGTGGCTGCTTCTGGATCTCTCATTACTCCCTGACAGATTTCAAACAGATCCACTGAGCAGAAATGACACTGTGGTCAGCACTAACCTCAGTGACAAATACATTCACATACCAATAACTCACTTAGAGTTTAGCCTTTTGATCTAGTCAGAATAAGTTAAAATCCTCTGCCTTTGTGCAGAGTACATCAGCAAATATTCACATTAGGGCAGTAAATGATTTAGGTACAGATTTTCAATTTCTAGTATTAGTGGGTTAAAATGATCATTTTCTCCAGCAGCAGATTATATCAGCTATAGCTAATGCTAGTGCATGGAAAGGGTGAGGTGAAGGGCACATGATGACTCGTGAAGGACATGAAACACAAATCTTAGGAATGGACTTGGGCTTGTTGTTTGTACTTTATAGCTAAGACTGGTTTGTGGCTTACACATAGGCAGTGATTAAATGGATCTTTCAGACACAAAGACACTTAAATTTTATATATCTGATTGCTAAAACTTTTTATAAACAGTTCACTGTGAGACTAGATGGGATGGTTTTCCATCACGGTTGTTGTATTGATAGTATGTGCCTTTACTTCATTTGCAGTAATGACAACAGAATCGGTAAAAAGGGGAAACAGGTATTTACTAAAGCCATGGAAAAGAACTTTGACTTGCAGTTGGCCAACTCATCTTGTTTTCAAGCTAATCAGCCCTGTTGCTTCTTGAACCTGATAAACTTCAGTAAGTCTGAGTGAAAGCTGGGGACATTATCCTGTGTATGCTTTACTTAAAGCAACATTCCCCTACTAAACCTGCAGTCTTCAACCTTTGTATCCCTTTCTGGCAGTGAGAGTAACTACACAAAAAGTGCTGACGCCTGCTCATTGCTCCCCTTCAGCTCTTCCAAACCAGCTGCTACTGGTTGATGTAAAAGACATCACTACCGGTTCGGCAGCACCAGAATGTCGCCACAGTCACGTGAGGCCTGTACTACGAAATTAGTTTAACCTTGTCAGATTTAACTTGGGGTTATCAAGGAAAGATTCATGTTAAATAGTCCAATAGTGTTTGAGTTTGTGTTGGAGCCTGTGTTGGGCTGGGAGCAGACTCCGTTTCCTTAGCTGCGGTGTTGTCACTGTGCGTTCAGTTCAGAATCAGTAAGCAAGAGGCTCGGGAGCGCAAGCAAAAAATCTAGCCCGATTTCTTCACATAGGATGCAGAACAGTGGCTGTTCCAAGTCACAGAGAAAGCAGCTGTGTGGTTCATTTTTATATGAGGTCCCAACCTGTTCATAAATAGGCAAAAAAGTGACTAATTGATAAGTGATTTCATAAAAAAAAACTACAGACTCATTTCACCATTTCACAGCAACAACTTGCTGTTACAGTAATCATATGCCAAAATATTTAGACACCAAAAAGCATACATCTACTGGTAGACCTACAGACTATGTGAGGCTTGCAGATAATAACAAATTGATTCAACAAATGAAGTCAATCACCAGCATGAACTACAAAATGCAATGCACTAGTTGGATAAGGAATGTTTGCTTGAGCCTAGTGCCTGTGTTCTATTCATCCGCTAACTTACATACCTATTTCTCTGAGATGTATGACTTTTCTCAGAGAAAATCTGAGTTTCTTTCTCATAAATTTGAGAGATTTATCTCTCTTTAATCTCAGAGAAGTTTTTATGTTTTTTTTCTTGTGCAGTAATTTGCGGTGTGTCGTCTGTGAAAGTTATCAGTTTTCCTGATCCCAACGCAGATGAAGGTGAGATGTCCCCCATGGAGAGAGAGAATGAGCCAGGGGAGGAGAAGGAGAAAGAGGGGGAAGACAACAGAGAAGGGACGAGGAGCCGCTCCTCCTCCACCTCCTCAGAAGATTACATCATCATCCTCCCTGACTGCTTTGACACCAGTCGGCCACTGGGGGAGTCCATGTACAGGTACTTGACTTGCTGGCCCATCCACAAAACTCTGTTTCTGTTTAAAAACAGAGTTTTGAAACGAATACAACCCCCGTCCACACCAGCTTTTAGCTGCGTTTTAGAGTTGATCTCCATCTACATTAAAACGACTGACAACACACATCTAGTGTCCGTTCATGTACACTGGGCATGCGCATGCCGATGTAAACACGAAGCAGATGGTCTATTCCATAGTTACAGAAGATTTGGCAAAAGAATAAAGTAATGCCGACGAAGAACCGCACCAGATATGTTTTTGCATGGATCATTAACGAGCTGGGGCTGTTACTGAATGTAACACGGGAGTTAAAAGCGACTGTGTGCGGTGGAGTCGTGACAAAGTAAATAATAAGTGTAGGCTATAGCCTTAGTGTTATTTGCACGGTACAAAAATATTTTAATTAAAATACCAAATCAAAAACTTTATCAGTTGCATTGTGTTTCTGCTTTACATGACTAATGAGACCCAATCAGAGAGCCAAATATGAGTGTCTGCGTCATCGCCATTTTAGTCTGAACTGGAGGTGCGAACGTAGCAACGTAGGGTGGGGCCTGAGTCAGCCTGCACTTTCAGTTTGCAGAAATTGTTATGTTTACAATAAACGATTAGGTAAGGACCTCCAATATGGCCACTGGAGGGTGCATGTTGTCATATTCCCTTTAACAACCCATTCCTTGTCCCATTGCAGCTCTGCTTTGTCCCAACCTGGTGATATCACAGCCCAAACCCCCACAGACCTAGAAACCCCCTCTCTTGACCACCCTGGCAGTTCCACCCCGGGGGGAGAGCTGGGTGAGGCGGATGAAGCCGCAGTGGCTCCAGGGACAGGGGTATCAGGCACTAGCAGTGCCAACGACATGCTCTGTACGTCTCAGACGTTGGACGATGAACCGCTGACACCTGAAGTGGTGGCACCGCCTAAAGCCAACATCACAAGGTCAGTATGAAGGGTGGGATATAGACACAGAAGCATGAATGTACTGTACACTTTCAACTGCAGGGCTTTATTTATTTATTTATTTATTTATTTATTTTGTTAAGTGAAGTGAAGTGCAGGCAGGCAGTAAAACCACAATCTGAAAGAGATGAGGAGAGCTATAGAGTTGTTGATATTTGTCTGTGGGTTATGATAGGTTATTATAATTCAAAATTTTTGATTATTGCAGCTTTATTTTTTTAAGGATTTTGGACCTTTTGCCTTTATTCTGAGGTGTGGGGGGGATTACATGCAGTAATTGTTTGTGATATGTGTTTTAATCACTCTGCTAATGAACGCATTGGTTGTTAACACTTGCAAATGTCTTGCTTCTGCAGTCCAGAGAGCAGTGGAAAAACAGATGCTGAACCTGCTGCTGCCGGCGAAGGAGCAGAGAGCTCTGAACTGTACCAAACTGAGGAAGGTAAGCGCACCGCTATATTCTGCCAGTTAAATAACAGGCATGTTAGCAGCTGTGAGGCTGGACTATGGAGCAGGAATTTTTAGCATCATCTTGTTCATGCTGATACTGCCAAATGTTTTATAGAGGCTGAGAGGTAGAGATGTGTTTATTTTTGAAACTGGACAGATGTGTGATGGAGTCGAGGATAATGTGATGTTTTGTTGTCCCACAGCCTCTGGTCCTGAACAAGCTCAGGCAGGTGATACTGAAGTTACTGAAGACACAGAGGACAACCCTGAGGACCCCAGGTCTCATTCACAAACATACACTTATACTCAGACCCAAAATCCCCAATTGGACAAGCCATCCCCAATTCACTGGTCTTTAGTCTTAAATGTTCCCCCAAATGTAGTCAGAACACGCACACACACTCTAAAACTCAAACTAGCATGTGTGCCTTAGTGTGTTATGTAAAACAAAAAACAGAGGAAGTACTAAAAAAATAATGTGAATAAACACTGTGGTGCTGCTCTTGTGAATAAAAAAACCCAAGACTATCAACAGTTTGAATAATGGAAACATATTGTACTCCGGCTGCATCGAGGCCCCTAGTTTACTAAATCCATCTCACTGGGTGTAAATGAAACTGTGTTGTAATCAATTTCCATTTTTTACTTTCCACTTACACACCTGCAGGCAGTGTTCTCTCTACACACCCACATTCCTTAAATGGTCGACGCAAAGCACCTCTTGAATGTTGATGCATATAAATGAGCCTGCCTACCATGAATCAACAACCGAGAGGAAGGAAAAACAATAGCCTGGTTTTAGCCTACTTGTACTTCTACTGGGATGGTGTGCTTCCGTCAGGTTGGTCCGTCTAATGCTGGAACCAGTTCAGCACACTGATCAAAGAGCGCTGCTCTAGGGAATCAAAATTGGCGGTCATTAGCCAGTCATCATCATGGGCCAGGAAATGCTTGTAGTCCCTGAACACTCGTTCCCCCTTAAGCCTAGTTCACACTATAGATGTTTAGTGTGAACGGCACGGCCATCGGCTGACGCTGAAAGTCGTGTAGTCTCCATGAGCCTTTAATCCTTTCATTCGCGTTGTCCTCTGAAGTGCCAGAGGACTCCGTACTGCAGTTCTTTAGTGTTTTCTGATGTAACCTTGGATTTCTACAACAGAAGATGATGATGTTATCAGTTTGTTACTTCTCTTCTGCGCTCTGCTTTTGGGGAATGTTATGGTGAGACAGTTCTGACTTCGATGTAAGATTTGATTTTGCTTAAATCTGTTCAAATTAAAAGGTGCTTATGGAAAAGTTAAGAAAAAAAATGAAGTGAAATGAAATGTGGGAGAGGCATCATTATACAATCTGGCTTTATTTTACTGCAGTAATTTTATTCATCGCGCAGACCGATTTTTTTCACAACATATGTAGCTCTTAACAGAACGTCCAGTGTCTACAAGGATAGTTTTGTTTTGATGTCAAGTTAATATAAAACAAATTTTATTCTCCTGTAATGATCACATGACCTCAACTAGAGTTTAGGCATTGGACGGACAGCCAGTGCAACATTTCTGGGAAGCTGTGACAGGGCAGGTGTTCTACATGTTCCCTTCCACAAGTGAAAAGCTTGAAACGATTTGTCGGCGTCATTCAGCTTTACTTCATATGTCATTATTTCTGTGGAAATGCTGAGTTGGAGATGTAGCCAAGGCTTTCACACAGCTGTCACATTTTGAACGTAACCTCTTTATTGTCTCTTCTCAGGCACCCAGGCATCACCAGCGGCCTGGTGAAAGGCGCTCTGTCAGTAGCTGCTTCTGCCTACAAAGCTCTGTTCACTGGACAAGGCCCCACACAGGTCAGCAAGCAGCTTAGAACCAACAGTCTTGTTTCATACCTCACATTTTACATCTCTGTTGTTAAGAAGTTCACCGTCCTCTTAAAGTACTTGAACTAGGGAGGTCCCCATCAAGTTTTTTTGGCTCTGATCCCAATCCGAGTCCTTCAGTATTAGATATCTGCCGATACCAAGGCTGATCTGATACTTCTCCAATGCAACATTTTGCTGTTGCTGTAAATTATGGATAACGTCTGTTGATGTGATCTTTGGTGCACATAACTCTATCTCGAAAAAGGTTTGGCTGGGGATGCAGCTGTATAAACTAGGAGAGGACACAGCTAAATAGCTCTGATAAAATAGCATGCAGGACCGGCGTTACACAGTAGCCGGTTCTACTCAACGCTAAAGGGGAAGTGCTAGGTTTTTGTACAAAATCTGTATCCCCTCAAAATATTGTAGTATAAAACTTATGTTGGCACAGGCATAGACTGCTACTGTATGTAGTAAGCTAGATAGCCAGACATGCTAGAATTTGCAGCTTAAATTAGAGCAGATAAATAATTTTATAATTGTGGTTTGCAAGACTTTTAAAAAAAGAGACTACCTTCCAAACTTTGTACACAGCACCTAAGGGTTCATCACTCCTCATCACTGAGGTCACATGTTGGTAAACCAACATCTCATGTACACAGAGTATCTTTTACAACCCCATGCAACCTTCTGCAACACATGGAAATCCAAAGGCAGACTTTCCGCCCCTAGTTATGTTTGCTATGATTGGAAATTCACTGTTCTGGGGAGGGGTTTAGTGAATGACCAATTGTTAACCGTTATATGTCGCTGGAACATTTGGTTTTATGTGATTAGTATCTAGGAAGGTTAAGATCAAGGGCGAGTGGACTTAGTTAAGATACTTGAAGATGTCTCATCCAAGAGGCTTCTTCGGTTCTGATTGAATGGCAGGGAATCCCAGCCATTTACCTCTGTGGGGTCATTATCAAGGTGGTGGATACCGCTTGGTTAGTTAGTGCTCCTGGCTGTTGTAACGAAAGGTGTTGTGGTCGCTGGAGCCATGTGAGGCCAAGTCTGCACAACCGTCGGGCCTCACGCGGCTCCAGCGACCACAACACCTTTCGTGTTTTCGACTCGTGAAGCCTTAGATGAGAGAAGTCCACTTGCCCATGATTTAACCTTCCTTGAATAACTACAACCTGGATGACCGAGAATCTTCACAGACATGTAATTAGTAGCAGGTTTGATGGACTGATGAGATCTGATTCCTGTTCAGCCTCCAGTGGATGCATCCACCCAGGACACCATGATGGCCGTGCTGGTGGAAATGGGTTTTGGGGACAGGCCGCTGAACCAGCGGCTGCTGAACAAATACAACTACAACCTGCTGGACGTGGTCAACGAGCTCGTTCAGATGACCGACAATGACTGGTACTCTACGCGCTACTGATGAGAGAGAGAGAGGAAGAAGTGTAGGAAGAAGAAAAAAGGAGAAAGAGCTGAAACAATAAATTATGGATGAAGAAAGAAGAGGAGGAATGGCTGGAAGAGAGAAATTCATTTCTGCTCATCTACCTTTTTACCTTCCACCTTCTGCCTATCTCTCTCCTAATTGGTCCATCCTGGACTAGCTGGATGGAGATAAATCTTCTCTATGACCATACAAGGAGACATTCCAGCAAACTCTCTGGGATACTGTGTAGACCATCAAACACCCACTGTCTGTAGTATTACTTTCAGCTTAGGCCTTGATAGTGGCAGGGCAGCTGCTGTGCATAGGAATGTAAGAGAGCTGAAGAAAGAGACATGTTCTTTAAGTCTCAGAGGAGCTACGGTTAACATTTACCGTTTTCTAAAATTAAGACCACATATCCCATGAGCCCTCTGCGGCCTGCAAAGATGGCATGCAAATATAAAAGAGGCAGTAACAGCAAATATGGATTTTAATGTGACACAATATGCTAATGTGAAGTTGTGTTACTTTCAAATACAAAGCAGTTCCACATTCATGCACTAATGTAACAGATTTTCCAGTTAATGTAAGATGCAGCTTAGTGGCTAGCAGAGGTAAATATACCCATATCAAAATAAGCATGGTTATGATTTGAAAAACTACACATGGTACCTTCCTGCTTTGCCCTTTTGCCCAGCATAGTGATGACGTGCAGTATCCACATCTGCACTGAAAACAATTATGAGATCCACACCACTGGTCACTAAGTACCTAGCCCTTACCAGCAGTCAGCATGTGTTCACATGGTTGTAAACTACATTTAAGTAGCCTAATGGTGTGCTTTTGCCATTTACCAAGCAACACAGACAATTGAAATACTTGCTTTCAACTACTTGTTTGTGTGAGCATGAGGGTTCCTTTGCACAAAATCCTTTTGCAAAAAAGTTATCAATGAAGATTTTTCAGTGTTGGCCAAGGATGATTTGGACCAAATCTTCCCTGGAGTTCTGCAACTCTGGCCCAGGTAACAAATGGCCTGGGACTCGGTAGCACAACTCTAGGCCCAATTTACAGAAGCTGTGAAGCTTTGGGCTCAGCAAGGTTTGGTTGTTATCAAATGTAATTTATTAAGAAAATATAAGGTTATTATCTTGAAGCTGTTGAATTGATATTTTGATATAGAATTACATATAACTGTAATCACACAAAGTACAGTATGCAGACAAGTATGTGGACAATGCTGCTTACGTTGGAGCCACTTGTCTACGCTCTCATGTTAGAGCCTTAGAGCTGGGTACAAAGTGATTATCTGTTTCATTTGGGTTCAGGTGTCTTAGAGAAAGGTTGCATTGTATTATTATCATTAGTTTTTTTGTTTGTTTGTTTTATAACTTATGTCCATATCACTGGAACGTATTTAGGGTTTCCACACACCTGTCACTGTTCTGTACACATAACCTGCTTTAGATCAGTAGCTAACTACTGAAAGCAGAAAAATATTCCCCTGGTAAACTGGATTTGGAGACTCGTCCTTCTCTGGTTCTGCCATTGGAAAGAGGTTGGATACAGTTAGGGTGCTTTCATTTTGTTTGCTTCATTTTAAACAAACTCTTGTGTGCTTGCCTGTTTGGTTTTGTTTGTTTAGGCAGGTGTGAAAGATGTCAACGAAATCACCGCATGGAGACCGCCTGAGTAGGAGGGCCTCGGTCTGGTTCCAGACCAGCTCTGCTGTGGTTTCATAAAATGCCCTTTGTTTGCTTTTACTCCTTAAACACAGGGCATTTTATGATAGTAGATATGGGATTTCAGCATGAAGCAACATATATTTATGCGCAAATCCATTGTAACACATATGCGCTTCAGCACGTGTGTTTGGGAAATCTCTGCCATATATCAGAAAATGAAAAGAAGTTAAATAGAGTTGTGTTGAACGCATGTCTTACTCCATGTAAGTGAGACATAGCGACTGTAATATAACAGTCTTTTCCATCCTATTTCTATGTGGTTAGATGGATCCAGTGCTGATAATACAAGATGGCATCAGCAAAACTGTCCAATGAGTGAGTTACCTGTCAGTCCATATGAATTTATGTTTACAGCTCTGATTCGTCAAGCCAGTGTGTGAACACCAAATGGACCAGAAATAAAAAGTGAAAGGTTTAAGGTTCTTTTGGTCCAGACCAAATGAACCACACTACAGGTGTGAAAGCACCCTTAGATTATCCGATAACTTCTTCGTTGGAAGCGTACCCTGGACTGAAAATGAAGACTTCCCTAACATTCTGTTCACTGTCTTTATCTTGTTCATATCATTTTGCAATTCTTGTTTTGTGCTTCTTCAAAGTGGTCTGGTGTGGGGGCTGATACTCATAGAGGGTCCTTTGGTAGAGCACATTCAGAGCATGTACAGTAACAGTAGGGTCATTCCAAACTTAAACTGGAAAAACCCAATGTGTACCTATGTGAAAATGTGTTTTTTGTCCCCCTTCAAAAAATGTATGATTATATACAAAACCTCCTAGATGGAAGCTATGACTATCATTTGACTTCATTAGTTTAAGTTTAAGATTGATTTTTTAGATTGTTTAAGGTGTTTGTGCTTCGAATGCTTGAAAGCTGCTTGGAAATGTAACAAATTAGAGCTGTGGATGTTGTATTTTTAGGCTTATTGTGTGGTGGTTGAGTTTGCTCTGCTGTGTGTGTGCGTGCGTGTGTGTGTGTGTGCGTGCGTGCGTGTGTTAGTGTTGTTTGTAAATGTTACCAGATTGATTGAAGGATTTGGAGTAGAAGAAATAATTTAATAAAACAGCACTTGTTGTAGGATTATGATTAATTGTGTGCATACATGATACATAAATCAGTGGGTAAAAAACAAACATTTGGCCAAGCCACAATTAAAAATCACTGTCTTTATTAATCCAAAGGCACAAACTGGGACTTTGACGTTTTGGGAAATTCACTTTCTTTCTGTGAGTTACATGACAACATTGCTACCACTCTCATGTGTGTATGCTAAATCTGAAGGTACCACGGGGGGTAACGTTATGTGAATGGAAACATCCAACATGCTCCGGGAGCTCTAAAGCTCAGTAAGCAGAAGTTACAGAACCTAGCCAAGAAATAGTTCAGCACATAACCTCAGTAAATCAACAGCATGACATTTTTACACTTACACAAGGGTCAAACAGACTATATAATGTGTTCATTTGTGAGCCTTCCAGGTTGGCTACTGTTAGGTGGTTCTTGTTACCTTCAGAA
The DNA here is from genome assembly GCF_021292245.1 of Micropterus dolomieu. Lineage (NCBI taxonomy): Eukaryota > Metazoa > Chordata > Actinopteri > Centrarchiformes > Centrarchidae > Micropterus > Micropterus dolomieu. The sequence goes on along the minus strand of NC_060151.1, from coordinate 2,038,235 downwards.
AGAGAAAGCCTAGCTGTTTCAGTTGTCAGTCTTAGTGCTAAGCTAACCTAAGCTAACCGGCTGCTGGCTGTAGCTTTGTTACTGCACACACATGAGATTGGGATGAATCTTCTCATCTAACTCTCAGCAAGAGAGGGAATAAGCACATTTCCCATGTTGAGCTATTCCTTTCAGGTTTAGGCATCAGACGTTAACTTTGCAACTCAGCCAAAAACCGAATATTTAAACTTCTGACAAACTGACGATATGTAGTGAAGATTTTAATGGGATGTTTTTCACTCAGCAATGTTCATTAGAAAAAAAACAAGCTCACCATAAGTAGCCAGAATGTTGAGACTGAGGGTCATACTCCAATACAAGAGAACAGTATTAAACAAAGAGATCACTGTTGACATACAGCCACTCTTACCTACAGTGTAATATGATGTTACGGGACTGTGAATTGCCAGCCAAATTATGATAAATGGTGTACAAACTATTTCACCACCTAACCCAAATTTAAATGTTTTCAGGAAATGGGAAATACAATATGTTTTTGTCCATTTTTTTGTTTGTTTAGTTTTTTCCTTGAGGATTATCTGCTTCTACACACAGTTCTAGGGTAAACTCCCATAGGTTACCTGAGCTTAATGTCATGTATTCCTGGGTTTCTTGTACATTTTGCATCACATTCACTCAATTGAATCTCATCACAGTCCCTTTAATAGACATCAAGATCCTGGGACCTCCGTAGGTAATTAATGAAACCCTGCTGCACATCTCATCAAAACTCCTGCGTGGTGAATTGGAATCTGGAAATGTGCACGTGAAGAAGGGGAAAAGTTTCACACACTGTACTGTATGTCATTTTGCTTCAATTAAACGTGTATGTGTTTTACGAGGGACAGTCAGGTGAAATATTTTCATATTGCGGTATGAATACAAGTGAAGTATTTAAGGATGAAGAGAAAAGCTAGACTGTTTGAGCTTTTTTTCTGTGTTGCACTTTATGATCATGGTTATGATGTTCAAAAAAAGTCATTAAAGTCATTACACTCATGAGGGATTTGTGGTTCATTTTCCTTTTTAGTAACATGAAGTCTGTCTGCTGCTGCCTTCATCTTACCTTATTAGTAAATTAGTGGTATAAACAGTTCATTATTGATCTTTCACTAGCCACTAAGGTGTTAAGTTGTGGATTTAGTAATTTTGAGAATGGATATGAAAAGAGAAGAGAAGACAAAATGTTATATGAAAATAATGGGTTTCAGTTAGGAGCTGCATGAAGCCATAGATGTTATATGAATCTGGTTTTATCAGCTGGCAATTTTCAATGCACATTTAAGAGTGTAAGTTGCAACTATTATAAACAATAATGGAAAGCGGAAGCTTATCAGTAGCAGTAATAACAACGAACATAGGCCTGTGTGCAGTTCTATCACCAAAACTCATCCATTACAGATTATTAACAGTAAGGACACAAAAAGTGGTCCACATCATCTCAAGCACACTTATCTTCCAAAATCACTGTCAAGGTTATGTAGCCTACTGAAACAGCTTAAATGCATGAGCAAGCATCCAAGAACTGCTACTTCTACTATTGTATACACACACACACACACACACACACACACACACACAGTATCCTGCACAACACACACAGTATCTATTGATCCACCACATCAACGTAATTTAAGTTAATTAGTAATAGATGCAATTTAATATACAATATAATATATATTAATATATATATATGATAACTAAAATGCTACTTTCACTCACCAGGTAACGGTCTGATACAGGGACGTGCGCAGACATATTGGTAGGCAGGGGCTCAAGTGAAAAAAGGGCATTTCTCAGAATTATTTATAAATAAATAAAAATGAAACAAAACGTTAAATGTATTATGAAGTTACTGTTTAAGGCAGGACATTTTTTCATATAGTGGTCAACTTTGAGACTTTGGTATATTTTGCTTCCATGTCTTCTATTACTCTGATGGAAATAAAACTTCACGAATACATCTTTAGATGGAGTTTATTTTAACCCTCCATCTGTTTGCATCTATAGATTTCTTCACAATGAACCAAAACAAGCTAATCTGCATATTTACGTAGAACATTTCAGAGGAAAATACTCTCGATGTAAGTCTTGGGAAGTTCCATGGTTATATGCTTAGTTATTTTGTTATCCTAGTCACCTGCAGTTATATTTAGTTTTTTCCCCCAATAAATATATTTGTTTGACAGGGAAGCTGTGTGAAAACAGGAATAAATATACTGTATATTTATTGATTTATTGAAAGAGCCCCAGAACAAAGGTGCTGAAGCCCCTTTTTATGTCTATGTGTGCACGTGCCTGTTAAAATAGCATCAGCATCATCTGGCTCGTTTTCTGTAACTTGTCATCTGCTGCAGCTGCAGTGTCAGCCGGAGCGGCAGGACAGCTGCAGGCTAACGAAAACACTAAAAGAGTGTAGCTCGAGTTTGTTCGCGTTTCATATCTCCTGATTCACTTTAGTTCATTTCAAACTTGCGCCGAGTGACCGCCACGCAGCTGCTCTGTTGTTTGGTAGCTGACGTCAGATCCCGGTCACATGCCACGGACGCCCCAAACGTAAATTCAGTGCTTCGCAACACAGACGGGGTGAATTTATGAATGAAAGTGTGAACGTTCTGTCACAAAACGATATTTTTACGTATCATCTCGCTATTTTAAGTGTGTATACGGAAACGTTTGACCGTTCCTAGTGGGTATAGGGCGTATACCTGCGTATGACGCAGACTACACCACTGAATGGAACCTATCCCTAAACGATGAGTTAACGAGGCGAAATAGCCTGAAAAGTGAGGTCTTTGAGAGTTTTACTTTGAAAATTGTGACCGGAAGTGTTGGTCCGACGCTATCGGAGCTACCAAACATCAGCAAACAAGAAGTCATCGTTGATTCCAACATGAAGATGACGCAGAAGACGCTTAAAAGATCTTAAAACAGAAGTTCACAGGCCAGGTAAGCTGTCAACGCGGAGTGCGCTTATCCAACACCTCAGGAACATCTGGGGGAGGCGGGGATTCAGGGGACATTGAAAGTACGACATGTCTAGAGAGCTTGTTGCCATATGTTGTTGCAGAAACAAACCTAAACGTTCAACAAATGATCCAAATGTTTGTACGATGAAAGACAACGCTGCATTACTTTTTTTTATTGTACAAATTGCAATACAACTCTTCATGGCATACTTAAACAATCGCAAATACAAATAGTGTTAAAACAGTGTAAAATTATAGCAAGACTAAAATAAAATAACCACTAGAAATAAGGAGAATTTGAGTTTCTTATTCCAGCAGCATAAATAAGTTCAACAAAGAAAAATGTTTCTGGCATGTTTGTTCATCGTGTATTGCAAAGACTTTGCAAAGATCTTGAGTTTAATTCTTCCATCCATTCATATGGGGCTTTACCTGTAAGTGTTTACACCTGTGGATAAAGTGCTTACCAAACATAATCAAATTATTAATCAGAAAATCCAAAATTTTCTCCATGAAGAGTCCTCCTCTCCTAATGTAGTGACATTTATTTCTCCCGATAAAGCTGAAATTATTATTATTTATTAATCTAGACATTTTGTCTGAGATTTCTAATGAAAAAGTGGGGTAGTTGGCTCTTTCCAGCTTGGAAAGTCTTTTTTTGTGTCTCTTTGTTGCCAAGAGTTAATGTTTGTTGCAGCCTGGGTCTTTGTATTGTTTCCATCTTGAAATTTCAGTCTGGCAGGTTTGATCACACTTTGGTTTTTCATTATGAGCAATTTGAGTGTTCTTCAGGAGTAAAGGCCAAGTTAGGGACAGATTTTCTGCAGCCTCAGACATGAGCATTGCTCAACATGCCGTCTTGCTGGAAGTCCCCCTAACACTACATGACTGTCATAGGGAGACATCTGTTTTCTTCTCTGCGCTGCTGACAACACTACACCTGTCCTGCAGGTATTAAAACTGCCAGTTTTGCTGAATTACGAACTACATTTTCATGGGGAAAAATCCTGAATTAACCACAGACTGTACAAATGGACTTAGCCACCATAATGTCACCTCTTGGTTAGTGGACTATCCTTTTGAACCAAGCCCCCCCGCTTTGAAGCCAATAGCCAAACCATGGAATTATAAATTCCAGTTCCGTGGTGCACACTGGTCCCAAAAGGGAAACAGTGGATAATTATTTTTGAGATTCACAACCGCCGGCAAAAGACTTGTTTCACTATCAGAATTTGATCAGTTTCGGTTCAATAACCTTTTTTAAAGTTTGGAAGAGTTGCACGATTAAATCATTTTATCCCAATTTAAGGGGATATCCTGGGAAATCTCTAGTGCGATTGCTCCTGTGGAGCCACACAATGCAGAAGCTAGTGTAGTTGTTTATCTCGAGACTGGTCTTGAGACCACTTTTTGATGGTCTTGGTCTTGTCTCGTTCTCGACCGCACTTGTTCTCGGTCTTGTCTTGGTCTCGGACATTGAGGATTTGGGATTTCATTTCAAGACCAGTCAAGAAAGACCATAACTTTGGGAATAGCAATAAATTGCTTTTACATTGTACATTTATTTGTTACATCCTAACTTTGATTGGATGTAAAATGTGTTTCTTCAGATGCAACCAGTAACCCTAATTAAAAATACGTTGTTCCCGTTAACGACTGTCACCCCTCCCCATGATGGTAAGCATGGAAAAGGAGTGTTTGAAAAGTCCACATTTTGTTGTGTGCCATGTAATGTGGGGAACTGGTCTTGGTCTTGTCTCGGCCTCGATAAACTCTGGTCTTGGTCTTGGCTACAACACAGAAGCTATGCAGAAGATCCAGGTGACTTTATAGCCGCGCCTTCCACCCTATATCTTTTAGCCTTTGCATATTGGCTTGTCAACTTGTCAATCACAAGATAGCCACGCCCTTAAGCATACCATGCTTTATCATCTATTTTACTCTAAATGGGACCACCACTGATTCTTGAGATCAGGGACAACACATCAAAAGTCTTCTTTGTGTTAAAAATTAAGAAATTAATGATAATTTAAATAATTTAAAACTTAAATCTAAATGACCTGTGTATGTACACTCATGAAATTATTTTCAGACATTTTTAAAATCATTTCATTAGAATTTGTTAAAATGCTAACCCTGTACTTGGGAAGTACATGAAACTTAAGCTGTCCATAAAAAAACTGCCTTTCCTCACTTTCCATCAACTCTTTCAGATGTTTTTCATCATTCCATATAAATCAGGAAATGTTATTGTCAGATATAACCCAGAGGACCTCTTTTCCACTTCCTGCTTTAGTTGGATGTAACTGTAGGTCACTTAGTCTGGTAAGTCAATTTTATATTATTTCAAAACATTGTTGATATCACAGCTGTCACAGCATTAACATGTCAGCACCGTCCAACTGACAAATCAACTAGTCGACAGCTGACATTATCAGGCAAGATTATGAAGAAGTATCACCTTCTTCATAAGATCCACCGGTTTGGCTTGACTTACAAGTAAGTGAGTGAGAAGAAACAGACGGCACAGAAAAAGCAACATTTCTCCAGGGGATCAGCCAGACTTCATGTACTCTTCTCGCAGAACAACATCACAAGGAACAAGATTAAGCACCAGCAAATGATTCTGTCTGACTCCATGATCAACAGCAGACTGATGTAAGGGCCGGGAAGAAAGGAAATAGAAGAGTTCAATTCAATTTTATTTATATAGCACCAAATCACAACAACAGTTATCTCACAGAGCTTTTCATAAAAGAGCAGGTCTAGACCGTACTCTATGATGCTATTTACAGAAGCCCAACAGTTCCCACCAAGAGCAGCACTAGGCGACAGAGGCAAGGAAAAACTTCCTTTTAAGAGGCAGAAACCTCGAGCAGAACCATGGCTCAGGGTGGGCGGCCATCTGCCTCGACCGGTTGGGGTGAAGGAGAGAGAGGGAGAGCGAGAGAGAGAGAGAGAGATAGAGGGCAGGAGCAGCCTGATAATAAGGAATTGCAGTAATCCAGCCTAGAAGTAACAAATGCATGGACTAGTTTTTCTGCATCATGTTTAGACCGGATGTTCCTGATTTTCGCAATATTACGTAGGTGAAAAAAGGCGGTCCTTGAAATTTGCTTAATGTGAGACTTAAATGACATGTCCTGATCAAAGATAACTCCAAGATTCCTCACAGTGGTGCTGGAGGCCAGGGCGATGCCATCAAGGGAAACTATATCTTTAGATAATGCGTCACGGAGGTGCTTAGGCCCTAGAACAATAACTTCAGTTTTATCTGAGTTTAACATTAGAAAATTACAGGTCATCCAGGTTTTAACATCCTGAAGGCACATTTGAAGTTTAGCTAACTGATGAGTTTCATCTGGTTTGATCGATAGATATAACTGAGTATCATCTGCATAACAATGAAAGCTTATGGAATATTTCCTGATAATATTGCCTAAAGGAAGCATATATAAAGTGAAGAGGATTGGTCCAAGGACAGATCCTTGAGGAACTCCATGACTAACTTTGGCATGCATGGAGGACTTATCGTTAACATGTACAAACTGAAATCGATCTGATAAATAGGACTTAAACCAGCTTAGAG
>NC_060151.1:2016052-2031538 GCF_021292245.1 Micropterus dolomieu | reverse complement strand
AGGTGAAAAAAGGCGGTCCTTGAAATTTGCTTAATGTGAGACTTAAATGACATGTCCTGATCAAAGATAACTCCAAGATTCCTCACAGTGGTGCTGGAGGCCAGGGCGATGCCATCAAGGGAAACTATATCTTTAGATAATGCGTCACGGAGGTGCTTAGGCCCTAGAACAATAACTTCAGTTTTATCTGAGTTTAACATTAGAAAATTACAGGTCATCCAGGTTTTAACATCCTGAAGGCACATTTGAAGTTTAGCTAACTGATGAGTTTCATCTGGTTTGATCGATAGATATAACTGAGTATCATCTGCATAACAATGAAAGCTTATGGAATATTTCCTGATAATATTGCCTAAAGGAAGCATATATAAAGTGAAGAGGATTGGTCCAAGGACAGATCCTTGAGGAACTCCATGACTAACTTTGGCATGCATGGAGGACTTATCGTTAACATGTACAAACTGAAATCGATCTGATAAATAGGACTTAAACCAGCTTAGAGCGGTTCCTTTAATGCCAATGAAATGTTCCAGTCTCTGCAATAGGATCTGATGGTCAATGGTATCAAATGCAGCACTAAGATCTAATAAAACCAGTACAGAGACAAGTCCTTTGTCTGATGCAATAAGGAGGTCGCTAGTAATTTTCACCAGTGCTGTCTCTGTGCTATGATGAGCTCTAAATCCTGACTGAAAATCCTCAAATAAACTATTGCTCTGTAGAAAGTCACACAGCTGTTTAGCAACTGCTTTCTCCAGAACCTTAGAGAGAAATGGAAGGTTAGATATATGTCTATAATTGGCTAAAACATCCGGGTCAAGTTTGGGCTTTTTCAGAAGAGGTTTAATTACAGTTACTTTAAAGTACTGGTACATAGCCTGTTGATAAAGATAGATTGATCATATCTAGTATAGAGGTGCTGACTAAAGGTAAAACATCTTTAAGCAACCTGGTGCCAGTTGAGGGCAGGTCTTGGTGAATTTTGTCTCTAATAGCTAGAATTTTATCATTAAAGAAGCTCAAGAAGTCGTAACTACTGAGAGCTATGGGAATACTTGGCTCAATAGAGCTGTGACTCTCTGTCAGCCTGGCTACAGTGCTGAAAAGAAACCTGGGGTTGTTCCTATTTTCCTCTATTAATGACGAGTAGTACGCTGCTCTGGCATTACGGAGGGCCTTCCTATAAGTTTTAAGACTATCTTGCCAAATTAAACGAGATTTTTCCAGTTTGGTGGAACGCCAATTCCTCTCAAGTTTCCGCGATATTTGCTTTAATTTGCGAGGGGGAGGAAATGGAAGGGGAGCTACGGAAGGGTCTTGAGGTCACTATAGTCGAAATAACTATTGACAGTATTGAGGATGGAGACTGGCTAGCAGTGGTGTCTGGTGACCACTGGTGGCTAGTAAATAGGGGTGGGAATCACCAGAGGCTCCACGATACAGTATTATCACGATATTTATGTTGCGATTCGATTTTATTGCGATTTTAAATATATTGAGATATATTGCAATTTTTTACCTTTTTCCAACAACTTTTCAAACTTTGTCAACATCTGTTTATCTAAAAAGGTACATACACACAAATATCACTTTTTCAGTCTTCTATATGGTCCTGTTACGTTTTCTAGTGGACTAAAAGAACAATAGATTTTATTATTCTAGTACCAAAAAGTTAAAAATCCCATCTGCAATTTATATAATAAAATATTGATACTTGGCGTCCGTGTATCGATACAGTATTGCCATGGCAAATATCACGATACTATGCTGTATCGATTTTTTTCCCCCCACCCCTACTAGTAAAGGCCATTGATGTAGACACCGAGCACCAAGATCTGAAAGTGGAGTTTCTGCACCCTCCTAGTCCAACAGAAAATGCTCACCCAAAACATGGGAGGAGGGATGTCTGCTTCTGTCGAGTCAAAGACATTCTTCTGGGAAGGCATCAAGCGGTACAAGAGAGCTCTGCAGCATAGCCCCTGATGTAGTGGGACAGTGAGACATATTAATATATTATTAGTCTCTGACAGTTTTCTTTGATTCTCCAGTGAGCCATTGGAAGGAGGAAGGAAAACCACAGGAAGGATACTGGAACCTACATAACACAGTTACAGTTACACAGTTGTCAGATGATTTTTTTTTCCTTTTACAAAGAAATGTGTAACTCAGTTCAATTTATTGTGTTTACTAAGACACCAGCCGAACTACATGCAACAATGTCTTCTTTGCCCAAGAACATTGATTGATTATGTATGCTGAATATTAAAAAGGAATGTACAAAACAATGGAATAAAAAAATATATTTTTCAAAATAGTGTGATCACAATAAAAATGTATATAATGCATTTTAATGCTTAACCATGTTACTGAACACCATTATTAGATACTTTAGACACCCTTGTTGAATTAATCAAATTAAAATAGCATGCTTTTTGGTATGTCTGACAGAGTTGACAAAATAGAATAATAATAATAACTTTGATTTATATACCGTCTTTCACACAAACCCAAGGACGCTTAACTAACAAAAGGGGGGGTAAGAACACCACTTTATTGTCCAGCCAAGGCTCGAAAACCGTCTTTGGTCTCACCAGACCTGTAAAAACATCGTTATACAAAACATAGACCTATATAAACATACCAACATCATATCACATCGGTGCCGTACATTCTCCGCACATCACATCACTGCAGTTTACCTCTTACGCAGTGTACAATATACTTTCTGGATTGCTTATAGATATTTCTGTTTGCCAGAGGCTGTATCATCGACATGAAGGGAGCAGCTCAAACTCAATCTGGAGGGAGTGTTTGCTATCACCAATGATGCTCAGGGCCTTCCTAATTACTGCTGTACTGTGAAGGTCATCCAGTGACTTTTGTTGCTGGCCTATTACCTTTCCTGCTGTTTTGACTATCCTGGCCAGCTTATTTTTGTTTATGAGTGTGAAATGACTGAACCAGACACCAGACCTATCTCCTTTTCTCAAGAATAAGGATTAACATGTGATGTACATGTCATTAAGTATATGTCAAAGTCTTTTTAGTGAGTGAGTTCCAGTTCCGGCTTCAGTTAACTGTCATAAAGGGCGATTTTACTGCAAGAGAAATCTGTGTAAAATATTCTAAATATATTTCTGTCTGCTTCTCCAAATCTGGGAGTGCCAACCAACATCTAGTGTAGGTTATACACAAGTATCTCATACAACCTAACTTCAAAAATCCCTTTAATTAATTCATCGGACATCGCTATAAAACAAATGGCAACCAATGCAAATTAGAGAACAGAAGTAATTTCCATCAAAAGAAAGCTTGCTCTGCGTAATGAGAGGATTCTGTTAAAGAATCAGTCCTGTGACGTAGATGTGTATTCAGTGTGTAGTCTGCATTCATTCGGCGACATTAATGGAAAGTGAAAGTATTTCTGCCGGCTTGTGAAATGGACACGCAGGCTGCATTTGCGTTACATTAGTAGAACAACCAAACCTTGAATTGAAAAGGCGATTTTCAAATGTTTAGCATCTGGCCAGCTCATTAATATCTGCTGAAGCTAATATGATGTTTCAGAAGAGTTAAGCAAATGAAGGAGGTATGTCTACATCTTTCCAACAAAATCCCCTCTTTGTGTTACTGTCCCTGTGCCACAGCTCAGCATGGAAACACTGACCAGGGAACCAAAGACAAGTTTACTCAAATTAATGTAACAGTAAAATATATCCCTGTTATTCTAAAACCAACATTAGCTTCAGATAAACATCAGAATGCATTTTTGCATGGAAGGACTGTAGATTTTGTCCTCCATCTTTCAGATTAGAAAGCTTTAGAAGGGATATCTTAAAGGTCAGTACGAACAGGACTGCAGCAAGCCAAAACAGTGTCACAGTTCATATGGGCATGTGAGTATTGTTTTAAGAAGGACTTGAAAAAGTGGGATACTATCCTTTAATCCTCTACTAGAGTGTGTGCTAGTGACTGAAAGTGTGGTTTTGTATTATGGAGTATTAGGACCAATGTCTAATATCTGACATTTAAAGACATAAATCAAAATATCATAATGATAAAGTCATAATTTTAAAATAGTTCAAGATAAAGTAATACTTTTAGGAGAAAAAAGTCACAATATGAGAATTAAATCTTAATATCTTAATATTATAAGAAAAACATGCATATTTTATGTTATGAATCATCTTGAAATTATGACTTTATTTTAGTAACATGAAGAATTTGTCCTCAAAACATTTCGAATGAAGATTTTTTTTTTCCTCCTCCATAGTAGTATAGATGGGGCCAACAGTCTGTCTAAATTTTGTAGTTGACTAGTAGCTGAAATGTTCTTGGTGTTTCTTCAGGTATGGGGGCAGTTCACAGCAGGTGTGATGGTGGCTCTACGGGGTCGGGATCGCAGCACAGTAGGTACGGCCAAGACGATGACAGCCAGCGTATAATTGAGAAGGAGGACATCAATAAGCAGAGCTGTAGCAGGAGACGCAGCTCAGGAGAGACAGTGCACTGTCCCACCTGCCAGGGTACAGGACGCATACCCAGAGGTAATACACACACACACACACACACACACACACACACACACACACACACACACACACACACACACACACACACACACACACAACCCCTTTGTCTGGAATAAGAAGTTCCATCCATTCTAAGTGTCAGCTATTATTATTTATTATGATTATTTCTATTATCGATAAATCATCTTTTTCTTTAATCATTTCACTGTTTTCTCTATCTTAATTCAATACAAATTTGTAGGTTGAAAGAGTTATTGATCTCTGATATAGCAGGGTATTTGGAAAACCCAAAGGTATGATTTTCAATGCCTTACAAATACAGATGCTCTTCTTTCTATTAAACTGATGGAGGTGATGTGTTGAGGTTAAGGTTAAGAGAATTTTCCAACCAGCCACCATCAGCCCAACAACTGGCGATTGCCCGTGTGTGTACAGTATATGCAGCTCTACACGCTGTTCTCCTCTGCTTCTTTTGGCCGTTGCTGGCCTTTTTATACTGGGTTAGCTTGCTGAACGAGAGTCTGTCGCTGAGCGGTGGCTCTCACTCATTCTTCAGGGCTGAAATTTAAATTAGCAAAATAAATTGCCAAAAAACCCAAAAAGATTGCAGATATATTTGCCCAATCGCCCAACCCTAGTGGCTGCATGGGATTGTTTCCTTACTTGTGTGATCGAAACATTTTCAATAACTCCAGAGCATTGTGAAGTCCAAAAGTCTACATTTATTGAAAAAAGACAGATTTAGTCATTTCCAAATTTCACAACATGTTTCAGTCCACATTTGTTAGCCTTTCAAAAACAACATCTTTATTGTGGTTAAAAAATTGTTTACTCTCCCGTTTGCACACACAAGGGGAGGTGTGCACCTGTGTTAATAATAATCTAGCAGCAATCTAACAGCACCATAACTGACCAGTTCTAATCATTAAAGGTGGGGTAAGTGATTCTAATCCAATACACTCTTTTGCCATAATTAGTGAATATCTCCTTACGGTCCGCTAGCTGTCTGAAAAAACCTGGTGTTTGTACTCAGCCCAGGCTCTGTACTTGTTTGGTACACCCTGATATTTCCACTTGTGTTTTGTTAATCAATGTCCTCTTGCATATTTGAGTGTCCTCACATTGTCTGTTGTCCGTCGTCTTTGTCTTTTATTTTTTGTTTTCTGCTCGTGTGTTTGGATTTAGTTTGGATTTATTGTCTTTGGATTATCGCCTGTACCAGTTTGGATTTTGTTTGCTTTGATTTGGACTGTTCACCTTTGTGCCTGCCTCTACACCACATAAGCCTGTTGTTTTATTATTAAATACACCAAGAACTGAATCTACTCTGCCTGGTCTACAGTATATCATCGTATTTGTCTTTGTATTGATGAAACACTAACTCATTTAATCAGGTGTATCGCTTTATTCAAATTGAGGATTTTGTTTGAGGATTTTTTTCCCAAGTGACTTCATTTGACAACAGACATTCGGTACTGCCCTACTAAGTAAATGTCTAAAGATAGACTTTATTGATCCCACACTGGTATTCATGTTCTCATTCAAATTGACTTGTTACAGCAGCTCCAGATACAACACAACAGATAAGAAAATACAAGAAAAAGTAGAATAGAAAAATAAATAAGAGAAAAAATAAGATTAAGCGTTAGATGTATCTCCTAGACACACATCATTGTAGGCTAGACATTGTCATACATGCTACAATGACTCAGCTGTTACTTTATTTTTTTACACAAATACCGTGATATACCCTGGACCCCGATGAAATATCAGGGAGGTATGAAAAAACAGATACAACCCAAGGCTAACGGACAGCTGTGGACTTGCATGAGACATGCACATGCCTGTATACATACTACATCCAGGGTCTGCACGCACACATGCATTCCACACATGCACTAGAAAACAAGATGGCGGCCGCACGACAGCTAGAAGCACTCCTTTGTTTGTTGTATTTGGTGTAACAAGTATCCTGTTTATTGCACAGTAACCGTCTTTGTAGTGTGTCTGACAGGGCCAAAAGATTTGTTAGGTAATCTGGAAACAGTGACACCATTATGTAGTTTTTCCACCAGAGAGCACTGACAAGGATATTTTTACACTGCAAAATGTGTTCTGTACACATCTGTCACATTTTTAATAATCAAATATAAGGGATGCTTGAATGTTTGCTCATGATTTATGTTAAAAAGGAATATCAGCCCGTCCTTCGGATGAGACATTACACCGAGGTCCTGACTCTCTGTGGTCATTAATAATCCCATGGCACTTGTCGCAAAGAGTAGGGGGTTCCCCGGTGCCATGGCAAAATTCCCAACCTGGCTTTCACCATCTGGCCATCTAATCATCCCCCGATGTAATTGGCTCAATGTTTCCCTCCCTCTCTGCCTCAAGCTGATGTGTGGTGAGCGTTCTGGCGCTAAATGGCTGCCGTGCTACACATTGGTGGTGGTTGAGGTGAGTACCCCCCACATCACTGTGAAGCGCTTTGAGTATCTATGATAAAGCGCTATATAAATGTAATTCATTATTATCCTTATCAAATAAGATATTATGAGATTTTTTTTTTAACTTTCATATAGCAACAAATTGCTATCAGCCTCAAAGTGCTAACACTGTATTGTAAAAAATAAAAACAAATAAAAATGTTGGGTCGTGGTCATAAACTGTATACAAGAAGTGGATGCAGTCATCGTGACATCACCTGTTGGTTTGTGGACTGCCAAGTTTGGCCGATAGGTGTGACCATATTTGGACGAGATGGTGGAGCTAACAGCCGTGTGTGAAGCTAGCTAGCTTGCTTAGCTAGGTGCATCTGTAATTCACGTTAACTGTCATTTTAACAGGGCAGACAATTTTGTCTAGCGAACAACAGTCTTAAAACTAAATGTACTCACCAGAGAAAGTGAACAGCCAACTCCTAATAAGCTTTTTCAACGGCACAGGTTCAATTTCCACAGTGCCGAGGGTACGAGTCACTCTAGCCTGATTGACAGGTCGCCATGGTAACATAGATAATCCTGCCCTGAAGCATACTCTGCTTTATGGTCTATTTTCCTCTAAATGTGACCTTTAATTTACTAAATGAACATCAATCTGTATTGAAGAAAACATGAAACTATTGAATGAGACCATAAACTCATTAGGAAAGTGTTTACTGAGGTAATTATTCAGCTGAGAATTTTACCATTGTTTCTAATGGAACTGGACTTCTTTTTGCAACCAGAAGAGTCGCTGTTCAAAAGAATGCAGGCTTAAGGGACTTACATTTACATTTACTCATTTGACGTTTTTTCCCAAAGCGACTTACATTTGAGAAACAACATTCAAGCATCAACAGAGCATCAAATACAGCTCAAGATCTACAACTGACAATATATACTAGTAAGAGCAGCAAAAAATACTAGTAAAAGTTAATAGCACCTATAACATCAATGGGGTAAATACCTAGGGAAAGAAGTAAGACTTAACAAAAAAGTGCAATCAATACAAGATAATTGTAAGGGGATAGAAGAAGAGCACAGGAAGTGCATGTTAGGAGTTAGGAGTTAGAGGTGTTGCAAGAGGAAGTGTTCTCGGAAGAGATGAGTTTTCAGGAGCTTCTTGAAGTTAGAGAGGGACGCCCCTGCTCTGATGGCGTGTGGTAGCTCGTTCCACCATCGTGGTGTCACAGATGAGAATAGCCGGGACTGGGATTGCTTTGTGTGAAGGGATGGCAGAGCCAGGCGGTGTTCGTTGGAGGAGCGTAGCGGCCGAGAAGGAACGTAAGTTTGTATTATGGAGTTTACGTAGATGGTGCAGACCCAGTAGTCACTCTGTATGCAAGCATTAGTGACTTGAATCTGATTCTGGAGGCCACGGGGAGCCAGTGGAGGTCACTGAGTAATGGAGTGACATGAGTCCTTTTGGGCTGATCAAAAACCAGACACCCTGCTGCGTTCTGAACCATTTGTAGGGGTTTCACCGCACAAGCTGGGAGACCTGCTAGGAGGGCGTTGCAATAGTCGATGCGAGAGATAACCATGGCCTGTACCAGAAGTTGGGTGGGGTGCTGAGTGAGGTAGGGCCTGATTTTTCTGATGTTGTATAGAGCAAAGCAGCATGACCGAGAGACAGTACCAGCATGGTCTGAAAAGGACAGCTGGTCATCAATCACGACACCCAAGTTACTCACCACCCTGGTTGGAGTGATGGTTGAGGAGTCATCTACCTAAACTCCATAATGTGTGATGTTATGGTGGACAGATTGCTTGGCTGGAATGACCAAGAGTTCAGTCTTACAGAGGTTTAGTTGAAGGTGGCGAGCCTTCATCCATGCAGATATGTCCGAGAGACAGTTTGTGATCCGCGCCGAGACGGTGGGGTCGTCTGGGGTCGACTTCCTCGTGAGATTTACGTCTCTGACCAGAAGCTTCCCACTTGGTCGTGGTACAAGCCTTAAAACATACCCAGCTGTGCTCCTGGGGTATCGTGACTCAATTCTTTTGCAGTTGAGAGGATCAAACTACTCACAATATCAAATTTGCTCCCACATTCCATCTATGCTATGAAACCATGTTCCATGTGTGTTACAGGTCAGGAGAGCAAGCTCGTGGCCGTCATCCCCTGTAATGACCAGAGGCTGAGTCCCAGACACACGTAAGAAAACACTTACACTGTGTACATCTGTGGAGAGAGATTTGACTCCCGACTCGGGTCTAACCTGTGTTGGTCTGAATGGTTTATAAGTTATTACATGAACAGGCTGGTCTAAGGTGGTTTCACTTGGCTGATGATGTTTTGATGTATTCCACTGATCTGTTCGCTCCTCTCTCAGGAAGCTGTACGTTGCTACGTCGGTTGGTCTGTGCCTCCTGGTCAGCTCCCTGGTGGTGTTCTTCCTGTTCCCACGCTCTGTCCTTCTTTCTCTAGTAGCCATCGAGTCATCATTTGTTTACTTCACTGAAGACGATGTCCAAATTAACATCACGGTGGGTAGAGAGGGAGTGAAAGAGAGGAATGAAGGGTTTGATGGATGAAGGAAGAAAAGTGAAAGGTGTGGATGGAAGGATTGATAGGATTTGTCATAATAGAACAGTGGAACTCTCTCATTTAAGGGCGATGTGTCATGTTATAAATGCCAAATGTGTTTCCTTGTAGAATGTCCTGAACATCACCAACCACAACTTTGCAGCGGTGCAGGCATACAATCTGACTGTGCAGGCCCTGAACTTTGACACGGTGGTGGGAACAGTTTCCATTAAGAATGTCACCTCTGTCCAACCACTATCCATAAAAATGGTGAGTCATCCCAAGCTCACAGGAACAGATAGTATCATCTAAGGATGAACGACCGAACAGTATAATGTATGTTAGCAAAAAACATGGTTAAGACTGGTTTCTATTATTAAGATCATTATATTCTTATATCACCATTCTTGCAAAATCTGCCAACAAACACAGACAGACAATTGCCATTGTGACATGAGATACAGCAGGATGTTTGTTAAAAGATCATGTTGATACATTCTATGTTTTTCATATTGTCACAATCCCATGAAAAGACTTAAACCATTAATAAAGTAATAGAAGCAGACTTGCTCAAAGGTCCTCGTTTTGATCCCCTCAAAAACACATCACACAGCCGTTAATGTCTAAACCGCAAAAGTGAGTACACCCCTAAGTGAAAATGTCCAAATTGGGTCACATGAAAAGATATAATCAAATATTTACAAAAATGTGAGGGGTATAATCACTTTTGTGAGAAACTATATTTTTGGTAAGAAGGGCTGCCCAGGATGTATCAATGTGTAGAATTAAACAGTGACCGATGTAGAGTGACAGCTACTAAATCTAAATCTGAATCTTGCGTGGAAATAACAGCAGTGAAGGATTTTTTAAATTTTATTTAACCAGGGTAAAAGAGCCATTGAGATAAAATCTCTTTGTCAAGGGCGTCCTGGGCACATTAACACTGATCTGATCACGGATGTTTCAGATAGTGTCAAATGTCTCAGAATCAGCAGAGCACATCAGGTTGTGTATCCTTCAACAGTGTGTTGGTTGCTGCTTTGTGCTGACATGAGGATGCTGCTGTGTGTGTGTGTGTGTGTGTGTGTGTGTGTGTGTGTGTGTGTGTGTGTGTGTAAACAGGGCATTCCTGAAAAAGAGAGCCAAAAAACAATTTAGGATTAATTTCGTGGCTGAAAATAGACCCCAACAAATGCACTTTTCCCGCCTGTTTGTTTGTTTTGGAGGAAATTGCTGAACCTTTTAAACATAACTATTTGTGAGCTGTTTTTAAAGCTTTACATACTCGGTAGAACCAGTGGGCTTGGAGCAGAGAGCCACAGAGAGTCAGAAAGTAGTGACAGACAGACCTGTTGGCCTGAAAAAGTTCTGTTCAGATTTCCATGTGTTGTGAATTACTTTAAAGTGGTATCTGAATATACTGAATGAATGGCTTGTGACTCTTCCTTCCAGTACTCCTTTGTGATCCCCATCAGGCTGACAGACCCTGACATGAGGTGAGCTGCCAGTGTTACTGACTGTATCATACGGATCTCATTCGGAGCGTAATAAAATATGCAGACTTCAGTCATGTCATATTCACTACTCTGCTGCTCCGAGTTTCTCTTTTCATTCAGAATCATTCCTAAATGCTGCTGCTTCTCACAGTTTCTGTTGCTGTTAAACAAATTGACATTTTGAGTATTCTCTGTACCACTT
Source organism: Micropterus dolomieu (assembly GCF_021292245.1). Taxonomy (NCBI): domain Eukaryota; kingdom Metazoa; phylum Chordata; class Actinopteri; order Centrarchiformes; family Centrarchidae; genus Micropterus; species Micropterus dolomieu. The sequence goes on along the minus strand of NC_060151.1, from coordinate 2,020,298 downwards.
GATACCAATCTGTACAGTAAATATGCAAATGTAATGTGCAAATAATTATTCAATCTCCGTAGTTACATTTACAAAAAGAATACAGAAAGTAAAACTTCACAGCTCTGTGTGTAAGATCAGATGGTGTTGGTTTTAAATTTCCATGTACACTGGTAGAGCCTGTTATACCAGCTTACCTGGTGGTAGAGTCAGCTTTGTCCTCCTGGAATGTATTATGTGTTTCTGTTTAGGCTTATTGTCTGTCTGTGTGTTTCACATCTGCTTAATCTGTTCAAAACATGTATTGTCAATGTATTGTGATATTGTCATTATTGTACAAATAATGTACATGGCACTCTTTTTTTTTTCTGCAGTAACTACTGTAGGAGGGTTTCCCTGCCCGTCCACATTCTGTATCTGCACCTGCAGTAAGTATCCAATTCAGTTTTCTCATAGCGCTCATAAGAGAGCAGGTCTAGACCGTACTCTGTGATATTATTTACAGAAACCCAACAATACCCACCAAGAGCAGCACTAGGCGACAGAGGCAAGGAAAAACTTCCTTTTAAGAGGCAGAAACCTCGAGCAGAACCATGGCTCAGGGGGGGCGGCCATCTGCCTCCACCAGTTGGGGGTGAGGGAGAGAGAGAGCGAGAGGGCGAGAGAGAGCCATAAAGAGGGAGAGAGGGATTTGGGGGGAGGGGGGCAGGCTAAACAATATACACACAGAGGTACAAACTGAATGAATAATGGAACAGATATTTATAGTAATGTTAATGATTATAATAACAATAGGACTAGTAACAATAGTTGTTTTAGCAGAGGGTGCTGAGCATGAACACGGGGGCAGCAGGTGACCCGCAACCACAGATCCAGACTCCACAGCTCCAGAGCCAGAAACACCTGCAGGAAGTGATAGGAGGAGAGAGGAGAGGGACGAGAAAGCACAAGACTACCAGAAAGGGGAGAAGTTGTGTTAGTAACATGCAATAATGGGATGAGGTTGCATACAGAGGGAGAGAAAGTAGAGGAGAGAGGAGCTCAGTGCATCATGGGAAATCCCCCAGCAGTCTAGGCTTATAGCAGCATAACTAAGGGATGGTTCAGGACTCACCTGAGCCAGCCCTAACTATAAGCTTTATCAAAGAGGAAGGTCTTAAGCCTACTCTTAAATGTGGAGATGGTGTCTGCCTACTTGTATAGTGCCTTTCTAGTCTTTTCGACCACTCAAAGCGCTTTTACACTACATCTGCATCCAGTCATACACATTCATACACTGAGCCTAAGTGCTGAAACAGAAACTAACATTCACACACATCCAGACACTGGCAGAACAGCATTTTACTGGAAGCCAATGCAGAGAAGCTCTTCCTGGTTCCTCTCAGAACACGTGCTGCAGCATTCTGAATCAGCTGAAGAGTCCTCATGGACTTTTTTGAGCAGCCTGATAACAAATGCCTGGACTAGTTTTTCTGCATCATTTTTAGACTGGATTTTCCTGATTTTTGCAATATGGATATATGAGAGAGAGAGAGACATGAGACTGTTCTTATTTTCCTCTATTAACGACGGGTAGTACGCTGCTCTGGCCTTACTGTGAGTTTTAATACTATCTTGCCAAATTAAACGAGTTGGAATTTTCCAGTTTGGTGGAACGCCAATTCCTCAAGTTTCCGCAGTATTTGCTTTAATTTGCTACACAGAGTCGGGATGTGGTTTGTTCATGCACTGCATTTCATGCAGTCTAAACTCTTGAAAACCAAATATGAATATTTCATTTTTTCACTTCTGTTCACTTCTTGGCTTGAATCTTTTAACAGTAGTTTTGTAGTAACATTCTAAGGATGGTCTCAGTATTGTCAGTGCTACTAATGCCAGATAACAGAGGAATAACCATTTACTGTATCTGTGTTGACCTCTACCCCAGTTTGTGCTGAAGCCAACACAATTCAGTTCACTACAAGACTTTTTATTTGGCATTTGCTCAATTGCTCAGATGCAAGCAAACGAAGAGCATTGGAATTCTTGTGCAGATGTCTCTGTCAAGTAATAAAAGATACACATAGTAAAAAGACATATAGATAGTCATTAATGACTCATTTCAGTAACAGGAAATAGTGAATTTGCTCTAGTGAGATTTTGGGGAGCAGGAAAGTGTGTGTGAGTCAAAATAAAGTATGTGTGTACATGGTGATGAAGGAATAGTTTGGGTCTATTAGGTAAAATATAGAATATCCTTTTATAATTTATTTCACTTACAGACAGAAATATCAATGTGTGATTTTAGAGATTTGTGTGCTGAATTTACAAGCTAACAACACGGTATCCATCTGCCCAGTACTACTTTGTAGTCTCTCCCACTCTTAAGTAAGTGGGTTTAGTATAGGTCTCTGTACAGGCTTGATAGTACCAAGTCTAGCGACCTCACTTTGACAACCAGACTCTGGGAAACTGTGCTAAGTGCTGGGCTGATGGATAAAAAGTTCTTCACCAATAAATGGATTCATCATGTCACACCCACTAAAACCACCGTTTGTTGTTTTTACATTCCTGTTTGTGTGCACAGTAAACAAACAAGATACAACGCGTTCGTAAGCTTTAGAGGTGTTGGAAGGTGTGTTTTTGGCTTGCGTAGCCATATCCTGACTCCAGCTCTGTGCTGTGTGTGTCTACTACTGAGATTCTTTCTCTCCGTTTCCTGAGAAGAAAGCAAAGAAGTGCCAACCATAGACTGTATGGTGCAAACATGTTGACGAGTCCCTTTAAATCCAAATGTTGCTAACCAAGTTACAGAGTTCAAGTTATTATCAGTATCAGTTTAATTGTACTTTGTTTTGTCGTCCGTTTGCTGCAGGATGTCTATGACGGTGTACTACCTGGCCCACTATGAGCAGCTCTCGCTTGAGACATACGAGTACATCGACTGTGGCACAAACAGCACCATACCACACAGTGTGCAACCACCACCCTCCTGATGGATGTATGGTGGGTGACTGGACTAATAGAGGAATCAGACAAATAAATACTGTGGACATACTGTTTGTGAGGTTGAGTAATTGGGCTTGTAATGTTTTTTTCCCCATGAACTTTATAATATATATTGTAATACCAGGATGGATGGATAAAGGCCTGCAAAGGAAAGATGAATCTGAGTGACTAAATGAAGAATGGACTCTTTCTACCCCACCTTATATATGAGAGCATGGAAGAATGATGATGATAATAATAATAATAATAATAATAATAATAATACAGTGCTTATATGGTTAAACCAGGATTGAAACATTTCAGCAGGCAATGAGGCAAATAAAATCAGACAGTTTAAACAATACAACAATAATAGAAGACAAAACATAAACAATAAAACAGGTAAGACTTGTTGTAAATAAGAGTGTGATCGCATTAAAGAAAAGCTTTTTTAAAAAGATGCCAAAGTTAAAACAGTGTGGATGCAATGACAATATGAAGGTTGGAGCAGAAATGCCACCTGAGGTTCTGAATCTACTGTACTGTGATTTCTGTGCAGAGCTGTTATTGAAAGTTAACAATCACGTGACAGTTGTGGTACAGAAGATGTGTTTTAATAAAGTATTGTCAAAGTGAAAATTGCACTATAGCTTTGTCAGTGTTGTGCAGCTGTGTTAAAAATACATAAATTAAATTATGGATAAAATCCTCTTTTATTTTTTATTTTTCTGCTCCCAAATTGTGAAAAAGCTTTTAAGCATGCTGCCGGAGGCCAGAAATGACAGCAGATTATGAAATTGAAGGATGGTATCCCAATTGTGAATATTATTATTTTAGTTTTTCTATTTCTGTGCATGTTCTAGATCTGAGTGTGCAATAGATTAACTGCAGTTTGTAAGGAGGATATACTGTATACACTCACCTAAAGGATTATTAGGAACACCATACTAATACTGTGTTTGACCCCCTTTCGCCTTCAGAACTGCCTTAATTCTACATGGCATTGATTCAACAAGGTGCTGAAAGCATTCTTTAGAAATGTTGGCCCATATTGATAAGATAGCATCTTGCAGTTGATGGAGATTTGTGGGATGCACATCCAGGGCACGAAGCTCCCGTTCCACCACATCCCAAAGATGCTCTATTGGGTTGAGATCTGGTGACTGTGGGGGCCATTTTAGTACAGTGAACTCATTGTCATGTTCAAGAAACCAATTTGAAATGATTCAAGCTTTGTGACATGGTGCATTATCCTGCTGGAAGTAGCCATCAGAGGATGGGTACATGGTGGCCATAAAGG
>NC_060151.1:2015110-2015952 GCF_021292245.1 Micropterus dolomieu | reverse complement strand
CAGACCAGGCAACATTTTTCCAGTCTTCAACTGTCCAATTTTGGTGAGCTCTTGCAAATTGTAGCCTCTTTTTCCTATTTGTAGTGGAGATGAGTGGTACCCGGTGGGGTCTTCTGCTGTTGTAGCCCATCCGCCTCAAGGTTGTGCGTGTTGTGGCTTCACAAATGCTTTGCTGCATACCTCGGTTGTAACGAGTGGTTATTTCAGTCAAAGTTGCTCTTCTATCAGCTTGAATCGGTCGGCCCATTCTCCTCTGACCTCTAGCATCAACAAGGCATTTTCGCCCACAGGACTGCTGCATACTGGATGTTTTTCCCTTTTCACACCATTCTTTGTAAACCCTAGAAATGGTTGTGTGTGAAAATCCCAGTAACTGAGCAGATTGTGAAATACTCACACGGGCCCGTCTGGCACCAACAACCATGCCACGCTCAAAATTGCTTAAATCACCTTTCTTTCCCATTCTGACATTCAGTTTGGAGTTCAGGAGATTGTCTTGACCAGGACCACACCCCTAAATGCATTGAAGCAACTGCCATGTGATTGGTTGATTAGATAATTGCATTAATGAGAAATTGAACAGGTGTTCCTAATAATCCTTTAGGTGAGTGTAGAGGGTGACAGGATGCACATTATCACCATATTTGATCACCGACCAACCAGTTCTTCTTTAAGAAGCCCTCCTGTTCTCCACTCATTACCTGTATTAACTGCACCTGTTTGAACTCGTTACCTGTATAAAAGACACCTGTCCACACACTCAGTCAAACAGACTCCAACCTCTCCACAATGGCCAAGACCAGAGAACTGTGTAAGGACATCAGGGATAAAATTGTAGACCT
>NC_060151.1:1948560-2015090 GCF_021292245.1 Micropterus dolomieu | reverse complement strand
GCACAACTATTAGAAAATGGAAGAAGTTCAAGATGACGGTCAGTCTCCCTCGGTCTGGGGCTCCATGCAAGATCTCGCCTCGTGGGGCATCAATGATCTTGAGGAAGGTGAGGGATCAGCGCAGAACTACACGGCAGGACCTGGTCAATGACCTGAAGAGAGCTGGGACTACAATCTCAAAGAAAACCATTAGTAACACATTACATCGTCAAGGATTAAAATCCTGCAGTGCATGCAAGGTCCCCCTGCTCAAGCCAGCACATGTCCAGGCCTGTCTGAAGTTTGCCAATGAACATCTGGATGATCCAGAGGAGGAATGGGAGAAGGTCATGTGGTCTGATGAGACAAAAATAGAGCTTTATGGTCTAAACTCCACTCGCTGTGTTTGTAGGAAGAAGAAGGATGAGTACAACCCCAAGAACACCATCCCAACCGTGAAGCATGGAGGTGGAAACATCATTCTTTGGGGATGCTTTTCTGCAGAGGGGACAGGACGACCGTATTGAGGGGAGGATGGATGGGGCCATGTATCGCGAGATCTTGGCCAACAACCTCCTTCCCTCAGTAAGAGCATTGAAGATGGGTCGTGGCTGGGTCTTCCAGCATGACAACGACCCGAAACACACAGCCAGTAGTGATGGGGAAAAGTCACTTTTTTGAAAGACTCGAGTCACCAAATCTCGTTCATTAAAATGAACTAATCTTTTTTTGTGTCATTTCGTTCATTTTAACTAGGCTGGTTATTGCGGCGCTGCAGCCCTCTAGTAGGCGACTTAAAAAAATAAATAAATAACAGCGCAGTTCTCAAACACAGAAGGCTGCCTGGCTTGCTCTAATTGACAAAGTAAAATGCACAAATTCATCTCTTGATCTTTCTCTATCATGGTTCTATAAATCCCCATGGAGCCACAGCCAAATTCAAACCATGTAAAAACCACAGAAATATGTTGTCAATATTCGATTAAGCCGCTACTCCGGCTAAATCCGTGCCATATATATATATATATATATATTATAATTACTATACTATATCTCTAAAGTGCTCATTCATACAGTAGCCTAATGCCTATCCATGAGTAAAATCTATATATTAACATCAGATTTACAGGGAATATATTGAAGTAATAAGCTTGACACACTAGATAAATAAAACACACTCTTATTAAAATTTAACAAATTTAATAATAATCTCAAACACTGCAGGTTGATCAGCTGTTAGCTGTAAACAAACCACAGGGCTAACGCTGCTATGTGGCTGTGTTTTAATGTTTTGGAGAGGAGACTGCCTCTGAGGTAATTCGGCTCCCGGTAGAACTCAGCAGACCCAGAACAACTCTCATCAGCTGTTGGCTGTAAACACTAGCAGGACTAAAGTTACGGTGCGGCTGTGTTAAAACTATAACTTATAACAACATAACTGCACTGTAATAATGTTATGCTTTATTAAATGTCACAAAATTATCAAAATAGATATTAGATATATGTCAGTCCAGTGACTGTTACCTGACAACAGACTTGCCTCTCATTCCCCGGTGCTGGCAGTAAGTCAGCCTGCCGAGTGAAGACAGACTCTGAGGAGGACCCATGTGAGCGCTGAACGATTAGTTAGTTCCTGCTCCACAGTAGCCAAGACGTCACGTGACAAATGAACGACTCAAACCCAGAGACCCACAGTTATGAGTCCTGCACTAATCAATTCTGTTTCCTGTGCTGACGGAGCCCATGCAGCTTCTGTGTAACGAGCGAACATAAGTCCAAGACTATTCACGCATGCGTGAAAATGAACGAATTACTCACTGAGACAACCCGTTCCTCCCGAGTCACATACAAGATTAGGTCAAATGAACAAAACGTTCTTTGAACGACACAACACTAACAGCCAGGGCAACTAAGGAGTGGCTCCCTAAGAAGCATCTCAAAGTCCTGGAGTGGCCTAGCCAGTCTCCAGACCTGAACCAAATAGAAAATCTTTCGAGGGAGCTGAAAGTCCGTATTGCCCAGTGACAGGTCTGGGCCCAAGGTCTGTATGGAGGAGTGGGCCAAAATCCCTGCTGCAGTGTGTGCAAACCTGGTCAAGAACTACAGGAAAACAAAAAACAAAGGTTTCTATACCAAATATTAAATTCTGCTTTTCTGATGTATCAAATACTTATGTCATGTAATAAAATGCAAATTAATTATTTAAAAATCATACAATGTGATTTTCTGGATTTTTGTTTTAGATTCTGTCTCTCACAGTTGAAGTGTACCTATGATAAAAATTACAGACCTCTACATGCTTTGTAAGTAGGAAAACCTGCTAAATCAGAAGTGTATCAAATACTTGTTCTCCCCACTGTAAGTGTCTCATTCTAAGGTAATAAAAAAATATTATATAAGGTCTTTATACACCACTAAAAACATTTATGGACCTTATATTGCATTTCTGTCAATAAATCCTCAGAAATATTACACACTGGACCTTTAAGATATACACTGAACAAAATTATAAATGCAACACTTTTGTTTTTGCCCCCATGTTCATGAGCTGAACTCAAAGATCTAAGACGTTTTCTATGTACACAAAAGGCCTATTTCTCTCAAATAGTGTTCACAAATCTGTCAAGATATTGGATGGATATTGGCAGGACCTGGAACACGCTGTTGTATATGTCGATCCAGAGCATCCCAAACATGCTCAGTGGGTGACATGTCCAGTGAGTATGCTGGCCATGCAAGAACTGGAATGTTTTCAGCTTCCAGGAATTGTGTTCAGATCCTTGCAACATGGGGCCGTGCATTATCATGCTGCAAGATGAGGTGATGGTCGGGGGTGAATGGCACAACAATGGGCCTCAGGATCTCGCCATGGTATCTCTGTGTATTCAAAATGCCATCAACAAAATGCACCTGTGTTAATAACACACGCTTACCCATACCATAACCCCACCGCCACCATGGGCCACTCGATCCACAGTGTTGACAACAGCAAACCGCTGTACAGTGAAAACCGGGATTCATCTGCGAAGAGAACACCTCACCAAAGTGCCAGACGCCATTTGCCCAACAAGATGGTTACGACGACGAACTGCAGTCAGGTCGAGACCCCGATGAGGACGACAAGCATGCAGATGAGCTTCCCAGAAACGGTTGCTGACAGTTTGTGCATATGGAGGTCCTGGGCTGGCGTGGTTACATGTGGTCTGCGGTTGTGAGGCCAGTTGGATGTCTGACGGCTTATGGTAGAGAAATGAACATTCAATTCACGACAACAACAGCTCTGGTGGACATTCCTGCAGTCAGCATGCCAATTGCACGCTCCCTCAAAACTTGCAACATGGCATTGTGATGGAACTGCACATTTTGGAGTGGCCTTTTATTGTGGCCAGCCTAAGGCACACATGTGCAATCCCCATGCTGTCCAATCAGCATCTTGATATGCCACACCTGTGAGGTGGATGGATTATCTCGGCAAAGGAGAAGTGCTCACTAACACAGATTTTGACAGATTTGAGAGAAATAGGCCTTTTGTGTACATAGAGAAAGTCTTAGATCTTTGAGTTCTGCTCATGATGAATGGGGGCAAAAACAAAAGTGTTGCAGTTATAATTTTGTTCAGTGTAGTTACTCTGGATGGAATCGCCCTGGCCTCCAGCACCATTGGGAGGAATCTCAGAGTTATCTTTGATCAGGACATGTCCTTTAACTCTCACATTAAACAAACTTCAAGGACCGCATTTTTCACCTACGTCACATTGCAAAAATCAGGAACATCCTTCTCAAAATGATGCAGAAAAACTAGTTCACACATTTGTTGCATTTTTAGGCAGGGTTACTGCAATTTCTCATTATCAGGCTGAATAAGTCCCTAAAGACTCTCCAGTTGATCCAGGATGTTGCGGCTACTGACAGTAACCAGGAAAAGAGATCATATTTCTCCTGTGTTAGCTTCTCTGCACTAGCTCTCTGTAAGATCCAGAATAGAATTTAAAATCCATGCATGCAGTATAGTGTTATGAGAAAGCATTTGACTCTTTTGGATATTGCACTTGAAGTTTTAAGAATGAGGTTAGAGTTTCAGAGAAGGCATGTTTTAATCATATTTATCCCATTCATTTATAGAACCACAATAATCTCTCTGATGCAGTTTCAACAAAACCAAATGTAGAGCTGCTGTTCAGAGCTTCCAAACATGGTCCAATAATCCATTGACGTTATGAGAGCAGTGTTGTTCCTTGTCTTCCTCACCATTGTTGGGTGTACTGTAAAGACTGTAAGATGACCAAGGATTATTTTTTCTGAAAATACTCAAAAATGTGCTCTGCTTTTACAAGCACGTTGTTCTCATACTTACTGAGTATCTGTTGGGGATCTTTGCACTGTGATGGACGGGAGTCTTTAGGTCGCGCTTACAGTGGGGACATTGGCCTCCAGCTGGAAACAATACATAAAAACATGATCAGCGCTCAGCATTAGACCAACAGTCGAAATCTCATAGAAGATTATAAAAAAGATGATTAATTAAGTGATTTAATATTGGACAAAGTAGGTTGGGGGATGGTCAGGGCCAGTGACTTGTTATTTCCACCTGGTATTGACATGAGATCTGTATCTGGACATCTTATCTGGATCAGGGCAAATGCAGGTGTAAATGCACACGTTGCATCAGCCAGACTAACACTATGATCAGATCTCTGCCAGGTTCATTCTTCAGAAAGAAATCTCAGAAAGATCACCTAATTCCTGCTCTTCCTGTAATCGCACGATTCCTGACAAAAACAACCGACAAAGTGTTGGTTATGCTCGATCCTCGATCAGAACTAGTTCATACAACGAGTTGTCTGACCACATCAGAAATCAAAAGTGTTTATACTGTAGATGTTATAATAAGTAGAGTGCATACAGCAGAATGACACTGATTCCCTGCTTACAGTAAATCGATACGTTTAGAAGAAGATATACTTGTTATGGATCAAAGTAGTAGGCCGTCTCTGGCCTCTCATGAAGCTGAAACTTTGTGTGTCTGTGGCACTGAGCACATTACCACTCCGGACGTAGCCGCCGTAATACACATAGTGAAGTTTATGTACTAAATTAAAATTATCATGCAAACTTGTAAATGAAAATGTAATCCCACAATAACATTATCATTTTCCACATATGTATGTGTTATTTAGGTAAAAATTTAAATGAAAATGCAATCATTTTCATTTTCACATACTTGTGTGAGCTAGGACCATATGAAAATGGAAACAGCATTTGACATTTTAATTTTCAAAGGCTTAACCTGCTCTAAAGTGGACTTTATTCAAATGTAATGAGTGAAAATTAAAATTAAAATGCCATTTTCTAACTATGTCACAATGAAAATGAGAACAACATTTCACATTGCATTTTCAAAGACTGACTCTGCTCTATAGTGGACTTTATTCAAATGCAATGAGTGAAAGAGTGCCCCCAGTCTATTGCATTGCATTTACATTTACAAGCAGCTTTCCAAGGGACACAATGAAAATGAAAATGCAATCTGTCAGTCCACTCGTCAAGGCGGGTCCTCAGTTAAGACTTCACTTCCTCTTCAGTTGGAAGGCCACTTCAGGTTCTCATGGTTCAGTTGTGTATCTACCATCACACAACACTAGGCTGTAACTTCAAAACCAAATGAAATCTATCAACCGAACCGCTCAAGGATGGATCTATACTGACTTCAAACTTGGAACCTGTAAGTTGTTTTTATGTAGCTTTTCTGTTTTTTTGAACACTTGCCTGTTGAACTTGGCGTTATGCATATTCTGCAGCTAATTTGGCTAACTGTAACGTCAAGCTGTTTCTGTTGTGTATTGTGACTGTCACAGTGACATTAAGCCCACACGCCGTTGCCTGTATGTGTGTCTGTTGCTGCAGTAGCCTATGTAAATTTACCTAGTCGATGCATGGCACATGCAAAAAACGTTAACTTGCCCATACCCAAAAGCTGTAACATCAGTGTCCTGCTGGACAGTGTCAAGCCCAGACTAATATAAACCCATTCTCATTCAGAGATATACTTCACATTACTGCAATACTAGTATTAGTGACAATACCGCAGTTCCGTCACAGTTAATGTTATAGGAACAGTCAGTCTGTTGTCATATCAACTACATAGCTGTAATAGTTACAGCTATGAACAGTGCAAAACCGTTATCATAACTACACACTTGAGATGATATTGGACTAAACTGTAAGTGTTTCCTGCAGACAGGCCAGCAGAGGTGTTTCCTGCCAGGCTGACAGAAGACAACAGAGGACTCCTCACTCCTCCTCAAGTACAGGTTTATACTTAGCTGTTGAACTCACGTTAATACTGCTATTAACAGTGTTTTTTTTTTTGTTTCTTCGTGTATTTTTCTGTAACATAAAGTAGATGTTATTTCCCACTTTTACCACTAGAGGGAGTATACGGTTTAGTGAGTCATTTTAGGAGCAGCCACAACTGGTCACACAACACTGTAATGTCTCCGCTGAATTCAACATTACAGACTGTCAGTCTTTGACTCTCTGTACAGTCTGTGAATCGTTACATTTGATTATCATACTGCATTACTCTATGTTGAAATAAATCCAGGTCAGAAACATTTAAAGTTTTAAGTAAATTAGCCTAATTAATGTCTATTATAGTTATTATTATCACAACATCAATGACGTGGAAATTGTATTAAGATATTTAAGATATGCTACTATTACCATTATTCTAAGGATGATTGAATAAAATACTGATTTATTAATTAATTAGTTTTTGATATTTATTTTGGATAAATTGATATATTAATCGAGTAATAGGCTACATTTTTCCTCTTTAGAATACACTATACTATACATAGAATAAAATCATTCATTAGATTAATCGACTAATTGAAAAAGTAATCGTTAGATTAATCAATTCTAAAAATAATTGTTATGGCCAGCCCTAGCTGAATATATTAGTTTTATTTTATCTGTCAGCCATGTTGGATGCAGATTAGAAAGGAACAGTAAAATGGGTTGTGGGTGAGTAGTGGAGATGTATCACATAATTTCTCTTAAAGTTAATTTAAGAGTCAAGTTTTGGAGTGAAATAATAAATCATCAGGTACCTACTGATGGCAATAAACACAAAGTTCATTACACAGTCAGTGCTCATTACAAAACCCACAGTTCAACCACCAATAATTAAGTCATTATCTCAAATGTCCACAAGAGTCCATTTCTTAACTAAAACCTCCTCTTCTGAATTCCAGCAAGCAAACAAGAAATACTAAGTTTGAGTTTAAATACAAACGCTGGCACTCCGGTTGGTGCTGCTGCACCCAGGATGGACTGGGCCTCTTTCACTCTGGAGTTTGGTTTGAAAGTAACGGTGACTCTTTTGTGTTTTCGTGTACTGAAGACAACTCAGCGGCCAGCAGCATCAGGAAAATCTAAGCATCCCCAGGAAGATGCGTCATGATGACCACTGTGACCCAGATGGGACATGATCTGGAGTTTCTGTATAAATGTTATGGCTTTGCTACTTCGTGCATTATAAATACCCAATTTAAATTCCCATTTTATTGTCCATGAATAAAGTGCTTTATTTTTTAGGTTTTGGTCTTTTTTAATTTTACTAGTACTGGACCTGTGGTATTACAAAGATATCATGTTATCACAAAGGGTTGATGAAAAACTTTTACTAATAGTAGTGAATGAGTCTGTAAGGAAGACATTTTCTTATTTCATAAACTTTATTATATGTTGACAGAATTATATCAAATGATCTCAAACTGAATCTGCATCTGAAAAATTTAAAACCATATGGCAATAATTATCTGACAAATAACTTGTATAAATATCCAAATTTCTCTGAAACATGGACACAGTACAGTCTGCACAGTAGCTGCAGATACTTTGGTTAGTGACATAGTACATAGAAAGGGAAGGGAGGAGGAAGTGCATAAGACTTTGTAAGATCAGTAACCTTCAGTTGTGCTGAAATGGTCATTTCTCACTTCTGCCACATGTGTGTACATGTGTATAAGACAAGGGGTGGCCACAGTAATCACTATACTTTTGTTTGTTTAATATCTGTATTTTTACCAGAAAAGTACTTGACTAATGTTTCACATCTTCCGTTTGTTTCATATCTTACTTGACACCCCAACCTAACACTAACTGTAGGCCTCCGCGTTTTCATATGTTATCTCTCTATCTCCTAGCAAATACTTTCTACTTCACTCGGCTCACACCACTTCTCCCAAATGTATGCTATCTGTAAAGACACATAAAAGACAGTGTATATTTATGGTGAGAGTTAATGCATAGATACTAAGCTAACATCATGTCAGAGACATAAATAGCAGTATTGACATGAGTTCAACAGCTAAGTACAAACCTGTACTTGAAGAGGAGTGAGGAGTCCTGCTTTCCCCCTCCTCCTCTTCCAGGTCCAAGGTCTGTTCAGACTCATGCAGAAATGCACTACCTGTTGCGACTGCTGCTAACATTACTCACTAAACATTTTATTAAAGGAAATACATTTGACACTATTATATTTATACGGATTGGTATTGTGGCTCCTGTTTTCTACAGCTGCATGTAAAGTCATGTTACAGGCATTGCAGACACCATTTCTTACATGTATCATGTCTGCTTACCTGCAACATACGCAAGCAGATTGGTAGATTGTTACCAGCACATGGTCTGTTCAGACTCACATTCCAGCAAAGCACTAACGTTACAGTGTTGCGACTGCTCCTAAAATGAGTCACTAAACCGTATACTCCCTCTAGTGGTAAAAGTGGGAAATAATGTCTACTTTATGTTACAGAAAAATACAGAAATTAACAGAAAAAAACCCCCCAAAAGTTAATAGCAGTATTAACATGAGTTCAACAGCTAAGTATAAACCTGTACTTGAGGAGGAGTGAGGAGTCCTCTGTTGTCTTCTGTCAGCCTGGCAGGAAACACCTCTGCTGGCCTGTCTGCAGGAAACACTTACACTTTAGTCCAATATCATCAAGTGTGTAGCCATGCACCTGCATCTATCAGGTAAACTTACATAGGCTACTGCAGCAACAGACACACATACAGGCGACGGCGTGTGGGCTTAATGTCACAATACACAACAGAAACAGCTTGACGTTACAGTTAGCCACATTAGCTGCAGAATATGCATAACGCCAAGTTCAACAGGCAAGTGTTCAAAAAAACAGAAAAGCTACATAAAAACAACTTACAGGTTCCAAGTTTGAAGTCAGTATAGATCCATCCTTGAGCGGTTCGGTTGATAGATTTCATTTGGTTTTGAAGTTACAGCCTAGTGTTGTGTGATGGTAGATACACAACTGAACCATGAGAACCTGAAGTGGCCTTCCAACTGAAGAGGAAGTGAAGTCTTAACTGAGGACCCGCCTTGACGAGTGGACTGACAGATTGCATTTTCATTTTCATTGTGTCCTTGGAAAGCTGCTTGTAAATGTAAATGCAATGCAATAGACTGGGGGCACTCTTTCACTCATTGCATTTGAATAAAGTCCACTATAGAGCAGATTCAGTCTTTGAAAATGCAATGTGAAATGCTGTTCTCATTTGTATTTTCACATAGTTAGGAAATGGCATTTTAATTTTGACCTAAAAAGACCATGAACACATGGACATGTAAATGCAATAGATTGGGGGCGCTGTTTCACTCATTACATTTGAATATAGTCAACTATAGGGCAGACTAAAGGCCCATTTATACTCCTGCGTAGGGTCTACGTGTGTACCTACGCCGTAGCCATGCATTTATACTTGTGCGTAGGTGTGTCCGTCATTCTGCAATTACACCCCCAAACGCTAGTCGGCAGCAGCGCTACAGCGTCCACTGTGTTGACTTTTGCCGGCCGAGGAGGCTAACTAAATTGTATATGTGCTGCTGGTGTAGCCTTTTCAAATGTTACCGACCGAATGGATCACATTATGATAGCGAAACGAGTCATTTTGCTCGGGTTACGACGGTCAAATATATTGATTCACTGTGTTACAGCCGCCATTTTGGTCGCTAGTAAATGTTACTTTAAAGCGCGGGGTCGGCTCGGAGGCATTGCGAGGCTACCCAGCCGACCAATCACAGAGCTTACGCTCTGCATCGACTCGACGTGTAGTTACATTTTGAAGGAGGTGCACGTCAGGTGACGTCGTAGCCTCTGCGTAGCCCCGTAGCCTACGCCGTCGATTTGACGCAGAAGTATAAATTGCACTTAAGTCTTTGAAAATGAAATGTCAAATGCTGTTTCCATTTTCATTTTAATATGGTCCTAGCTCACACAAGTATGTAAACTTTTTACCTAAATAACAAATACATATGTGGAAAATGATAATGTTATGTGGGATTAAATTTTCATTTTCAAGTTTGCATGATAATTTTAATTCAGTCCCTTATATGCTTCCATAGAAGTTGTTCATTTCCTGTTGCAGTTTCTTTCCCAGATACAGAATTGAAACAAAAGAATATTTTTCTTCAGTGCCAAAATTACTTTTTGTGTTTCCATGCCAATTTTCCCTTTTCAGTTCAGGTTTTGTTTTCAGTGCCAAAATCCAAAAGTCACTGCCCTGGCTACATAAATGACCTCCTCTCCCCAAATATTAATGATGGTCTGGACATGTTCTTCTGTTTTTAAAAGAACAGTTTGACTTTTGGGGATCGATACTACCTACTCCACTGTAATGTAACTGGAGCAAGCAGACAGTTTAACTTAGCTTAGCATAAAGACAGGTAACAGCTTGCCTGTCTCTTTCCAAATGTAGCCGGGTGGTAAATCTAGTCATAGGTGATTTTCCCCCTTTAGATTAATATAGTTCTAAAAGTTGTGTAAATGTGAATACATGTGTTCTTTGTTGTTTTGTTTGAGAGTAACATTGTTCAATTTAAAGTAAGTGTGAAGTAGATTGTAAGTGGATTTCCACAGTCGTACATGTGATGGCAGACTTTGGTCACAAGGCGGCAGCATTGAGTAGTATTGTTGTTGTTCCGCCAAGTGCATCATGGTCTTTCTTCCTGTTAATGTGCGATGGACGTACAAGGGATTGGTGCGGCGACTTCGTTGTGTAGAATAGTAGGTAAATGCATGCATGTCTTGTAAAATATTCATGTACAAGTGTATAAAATGTTATCACCTGTCAATATTTTAACAAGACAGTTTGATTTAGGCACTACTGGAATTGTATGCTGGGATTTTGGGCGCCAATCGTCGACCATTGTGTACTAAATTTCATGGTAATGCTAACATGCATTTAGTCAGACCCTGATATTGTATTTTGTTACTCGAAAACTGTTACAGGTTTTACATAAAGTGTAACTCTGTTTGAAGGTAATTGACGTTGAAAGTACATTGAGTTGTGCGATCTCCAGGAAGTTCCACGTGGGTTTGGTGGAACTTGGTGAAGTGTAAGTGTCATTTACAGTTGTACATTTTATACACTGATGTTGATATAAGTGGGTTTATGGTTGTTAACATGATTTATTTGATGTTTTCTGTCAATAGTCATAGCCCACTGCCGTATTTTGTATTGTTTTTTTTTATTGTATTTCTCTGCATTTTATTTTTATTTTGCCTCTTCATTCATTCCAACATTTGGGTGTTAGAGACTGTTACAAAATCCAGCATTTGAGCTGTTACGGGAAAGACCCAGTAGCATACCACTCTGTAAATTGACCTGTACATGTGGTCAGGAATAAACCTGGAGCTACAGGAACCCCTGAAGTAATTGTGTCCTGTGTGGCATCTAATTCCACGGGCTACACAAAGGTAAAATAATATTCCTACTAGCACCTAAAGCTCACTGATTAACACCTTTTAAGAAATTAGATCAAAATTTTAGCTAAGCTAACTTGCTGCTGGCTCAAGCTACAATTTGATTGTACAGACATGACAGTGGGATCATCTCATCTCTGCAACTCTTTGCAAGTGCAAGTGAATAAGCAACATATTATATATTGTGTGTGTTGTAGTCATTCTTGTTGTGATGTTACACACACATTTGCCTGACTACATTACGATCAGCACTACAGCCAACCCCTGTAAGTACCTGACACTTGCATTAAGTATCACTTGAGCAGTGGTGAAATTTGGTTCCAGAAACTCAACCCCAAAGTGGGCGGAGAACAGTGGAAACAGCAAACCAATTATAACAGATACACATTACGTAATGTTCCTGTAGTGGAAAAAGGGTAAATAATTACCAGTTTCTCACCACATCTTCATAGCTGTTCTCAAAAAAGTATGTACCACATATGTTCTTTGGAGGATGATGATGGTAGGTACATTGTTCAACCTTGTTCAGAATATATCCATATCAAGAATAATGATACCTGTTTGCTCTTGTGTTGTGTTTGATTCGGTTGTATTGCAGCTGGTCTCAGAGCCGTGCAACAGCGAAAGCTGTGGGAAATAGCGTAGTTAAAAGAATATGCAAAATTTTGTGAGAGGCAAAATGTATAGAAACTAAATAATCTCTACTTTATAAGACCCAATCAGCAAACATCACTGCAAACATTGTGTTCAGTGCTCCATGCTAACATGATATCCTACTTAGAGTACATAACAATACATGATAGGGAGGATAGATACTGGACTCAAAGAAATGTGTTACTTGTATTTATTATATGAGTGCATTACCACACCTACCATAACCACATGTCAAAATAAAAATAGTCTTTAACTGCCCACAGAGTTCACAAGTCAAATATTTTCAAGTAGCCTTGCTAGGTTGAACAGCAAATTTTTGGGACTTTTTGTGTAAATTTCCATCTACATCATCTGACCAAATACATATCATTTAAAGTATTTCAAAATTGTAATAACAATAATATTAGACAAAAGAAGAGCACGCCTGAGCCAAAATACAGGTATATCAGTTCAGTAAGTAGTGTAAACTATGATCTGTATGATAAATAAGGAGCTAAGCTCAGCTTAGCAATTAGACTGGAAACAATGTTGTTTCATTTTTACACTTTAGTTTTTGTACAGATTAGATATTTTCTACTTTCCTGGCTAGGTCATCTAGGCAAAGATATCCTTATACAGTTTCCTCATCTCCCCATGATCTGCTTCAAGCACAGCATGCCCATGAAGTACAGGCATGCGCCCATCGCTCAGTCTGTCTAACTTATTCGAACTAAGACGCTATGCAAGACTACTCAGCTCAGGACTAGGCCTACTCTTTCTGGACGTTTATCAGTATGTCTCGCAGAACGTTGATTTTTCAGTTGTGAAGGAAAGTTAATTAGATTCTTTATGGACGGATGGTTGTACTAACTACTGCTAACAGTAACTGGTGTTAGCTAGTTAGATCAGTTAGCTGTGCAGCTATAACTAGCTGACTCTGCCTGGACTGGGATCTCGGAGCCCTGGCCTGAAAACCTCCTCCTCATTGCGGTCCAAAGCTCCTGTGCTAACTATGTAAACACTAACACTCCCCAGGTTTGCAGTCAGCTAAGCTAATAGGGCAGCTAGCTACATGGGTAACTAGCAGTGTGCTAACTGCAAAGCTATCTGTCCATCTAGAAACTCCAGAAAATGGCCCTCAGAAACACCATTTTTTCCAACTTAATTCTTGTCTAATTTGTGGTCTGATAAATTCCATGTCGCTATTTTCCAAGCTAAGTTAAAGCCGTCATATGCAGCTGAGCACACCAGCAAGAGGACGAGGCGGTGCAGGCTCATTTATTGGTGTGTTAGTGTCACCGACTGTCGATCATTGAAGTACTATGAAGCAAGCAGCACGTGTATCCATGCCCCCCGCATTCCTGCAGATTTACAAACAAAATGGGGAGCCATGCTTAAAAACAGTGCTTCATAGCGCTACTATTGGTCAAAAGCTTTACCTTTAATATAGAAGGTCCTTAAGATATTTTCCATTCTAAATATCCCCATCAGAGAAACACTCTCACAGATTATCTAAGATGTAGTTCTCTGTCAGTTTGACAGAATAACAGTAACAGTTTTCCCTATTGATTTTTCCTTTGCATGAGGATACCTTAACTTTTGGTGAAATCAGTCATTTTGGATACATTTCTTATCATTAAAACCTACTTTTAGTCTTAGTCTTTCAAGTGCATGTACTGTATGTGACATTTTGCCAGGGTGTCTTCAATTGTGTCTCCATTTATTTAAAGTTAATGCTACTTAATTCAGGTCTTTAACACATACATGTAGTGTGTTTGATTATGTGCTGGAAATCTGCAACATGATACAAGCTGTCAGATTCACACAGGAAACACGTTTGACCTCATGAGGGTGTCACATGTCCCTGCTCAGATTCCAATCAGCCCTGCTTGTGTTCAATAATGTAGTAGACCAGACAGACGGCTGGATCACCATAGGCAGAACAGTCCATATGACTTAGGAAGAAATGTATTCAGATTTCTACAATAAACCCACTGTAGAAGTTCTATTTTAACCTAACCTTGCTGCACTGTTGATACGTCAGTGATCCTGTCAATGAAGCTCAGGTAGTTTTAGATTTAAAAAAAACTTCCCTCTTTAAATTAAATTGGCATATACAGATACTTACCTGAGCTGGTAAGGCATTATTGTAAAGTTTTTCTGGGAATATCATCTTGGGATATATACCTTATGTCCACAGGATCTGTCTGTGTTGGGTTCCGGTTGTGCTAATTCTCAGTCATACTGTGGTTACAGTTCCAATGTCCATGGTACATTTACTCAAGTACTGCACTTAATTATAATTGTAAGAGTTTTTATTATCTGCGGCTTTATACTTCTACTGTACTCTAGTCGAATATTGTACTTATTGCAATATTGCATTTTTTAGTTTACTTTAGTTTCTTTGCAGATTCAGATTAATATAAATATCAATAAATTATTTGTGATGTATTAGTAAACGTTAAGGTCCTTGGAGGGAAATTCACAGGCAGCATATAAGATAATTAAAATGAGCACCACCTTTACCAGCATTGCACATTAATGTAACAGGGTATTTTTGCCCTAAGGTATTACTTTTACTTAAGTGAAATATCTCAGTATGTCTTCCATTTCTGATTACAACAAAGTAGTCTAATGGTGATCACACCAGGAGGGAGTGAACTGCTTTTAAGCTGTAGCATAAAAAAAGCATACATTCCACTAGTGTCACAACCTGGAAACCTTGATATTAAAAGCTTAGTGCAACATGTACCTTCTGTTTGTCTCTGGCCATCCTGCGGTCCAGAACACTCTGACGCCGTCTGGCCTCCCAGTGCATAGCCGACATCATGTACAGCAGCTAGAGGAGACATTAACAACTTAGTTTTCACGGAATGATCTGCAGCTCTGTATCCCAACTTGTTAATTGTGTTTGGTAACAAAAACAACTCTGTGGTCAATCTTCTCATTAACTTTTAAGAAGAAAGTGAGTGGCCTAAGTGTTTCCCAAAATGTCAATATATTGCTTTTCACAGCTTTAAAGTGTTGACAGGGACAGGGCAGAACTTTTTTGTTTGGAGTCAGCAGAAATTTGAGTTTCAGTCTGTATTGTTTACAAAGCTGCTAGCACACATTATATTTTATTTGTCACACAAACCAGTGATTCAAGTCAGCATATGAGGCATGTGCCATTTGTGTGCTAAACAGAGATGTAGTGGAAACCATGTCTACCCAGCTCTGTGCTGGTCTTTGAATCACATCTATTTGATCAAGAGTTACCTGATACACTTAGACTCCCAACCACTACCCCTGATTACTGATCTCTTTCTTGTGTCACCTGCTCTCAGTGAAACTGTCACCTGGCACACACTGATTATCTTATCACAGCTAATAGCTAGTGACAATTATTAAATTATGACTACCGTGTAATCCATGTAAATATGTCCAGCCTGCATTGGTTTACAATTAATATAAAAAACAGGTAAAGAATGCAGTGCGTACAGTTTCAAATAATACTACACAAAGTTAAAAGAAAAACCATTTCATGAAAATTACGTAATGAGATTTTCAGATGTTTGTGTGTATAACATTATAAAGGATGTGATTATATTGCTCTGTAGAAAACGTAAAGAATAATTATGAACCCCTCTTGCCTATTTAGCAAACTTAAAAACAACAACAAAATTAAGCAGAAATCCGGATACTGGATCAACTGTACACCAGAATATTTGGCTTTTGTTTTTTGTAACCCATTTCATGAAAATATGACTTATTTTGTACTTCTCCCAGATCACACAGCTCACACAGTCTACTGCATTCTCTTCATGGGTATTTTGTTCTTAACTGTGCAACAAAAGATCTTTAGAGTCTGAGAGGCATGATATGCTTCAGGGCTTAATTTTTACATAAAATGCAGTTTGGTATGTCCTTAATTTGTAATGTATAATGATTTTAGGTGAGACACACCATAGGAAGAAAAGGTAAGCCTTTGCTGTAACAAACAGGATATGGATAAACAGAAGGGTCTGCTTTGGTTCCAGCAGGTTTACTCACCTGACCTGTGCCCTGGAGAGAAAGCAGCTGTGGCAGCCTCAGTGGAGGACCGGTGAAGGCTGAGATGTCAGCCTCTCTTTACCTCTCTGCTATCTCTGACCTTGTTAAGTGGCGTTTCCAGGCAACATAATGCTCTCCTGGGCAGCTTTTGTAAGAGAGAAACAGAAAGGCAGGGTGGATAAATCATTGTTCAGCACCTCCTGCAGCTCCACTGCAATGTGTGCTGCTCTGTGATTCTGTGTTCACGGTCTTATTTGTTCGATAGACATTTTGTTTATCCAGATAGTTACTAATGAACCTTTACTAGAATATATAAGAATGTATAAGTAAATATTACATTATCACATGGCTAAATGGCTAATACAGTATGTACATTTACAGGGATATTGGCTGTTCTAATCGTTACTCCTGTAGCGTTGAACCAAGCTTTCTAAGAGAGCCTTAACATAAAGTAATGTAATCTGTTGCTTTTACAAAACAAACCTTTTACAGTATTAGTGCCATGGTATATCCAGTTGTCTATGAAACACTCTTGTCTGCTTCTCAGCTTCTCCTTTGAATTCTGAATAAAAAACACATTTAGCTCCACATACTTTCACTTCACAGCTAGACCAGTCAGGAGTTTGTGTATCTTTCAGGGCTGCCATTCCTCCTGCTGACAACAGAGTGTGCTACTACCCTGTGCAATGAGGACTGATGGCTGACTGCTCTGGGATCAGTTATGCAAATTCACCACTTTTGGATGAGGACAGGAAAGATGAGGAAAATGATCCCTCGCTGGGCAGGAACATTTAGTGTAGTTGTTAAGTGACCTCTCTTGAACCATAAAGGTTGTTGTTTTTGAGGGTTTATCTACAGAATTCCTACTAGAACACAGACAGGTCGATGGCTTCAGTCTGGATGACCAACAGAAGAGTGTCTGAGTTTTTTTGTTTTTTAGTTTGGATTCTCTTCCAGCTCCAAAACTAGGGCTTGATGTTGTATAACTGATATTTTTAAATTGCTTTAAAATAAACAGAGCACTCAAGGTCAGGAGCTGCCCAGCAGTAGATAACGTCATTAAAATGAGCTCCACCTTTACCAGCTGAATTTAAGGTAAAGTGATACCACTAATTATAATTATAATCCAGTAATATAATATATAGTATTCTGAAATGAGTCATTCTGCATAATCAGTACTTTTGGTGCATATGTTAATATACTTATGAACTTTTACTTAAGTACAATTTTGAATGAAGGACTTTTACATGTAATAGAGTATTTTTACACTTTTCGTATTGGTACTTTTACTTAAGAAAAGAGTCTGAGTGATTCTTTCTCAGCTGCTCAGGGTGATAACGCCCTAGTCCAATTGTTTGATACCGGTGCCAATGCAGTACCTATGTTTAGTGCCTTACTTGAAGAAATAATATGTTTTATTCTACAAACCTCATTTTGCTGTGTGAATTCTGTCGTAATATAATGTAGCTTTAAAGGACCTTATCCTAAATAAAATACAGCTATTTAGCAAAATATGATATAAATGAGGAAAAGCAAGGATTCTGACCAAGTACTTGGTTTATGCCAACTTTCGATACTTGACAGTTTTTCATTATTTCAATTTCAGGGCTCCAAAAGTCCCTCCAGCAACACAGAGAGACAGATAATTAGGTCTGTGATGTTTGCTGAAGTGACAAGACAGTTTTCCAATCTGAAAACCCTCCATGCATTTTAATTCTAGCCCGTGTGTGTGTGTGTGTGTGTGTGTACTTTATGTCCCCGTGTGCCTGTGTACGTCTGTGTGCTTGTATATTTTCACCTGACACAGCTGATAACATGATTTAGACTTTCCGCCTGTCATGCATACACACACACAGACATTACACATGTGTCGGAAACTTCCGTGATGTTGATATAATCACATAATTTGACAACAACATCATCCTATTCAAATCAGGACTTTTATAGCTGCTGTATTTCCAGAGAGGGATCAAACAACCACATCAATTGTGTCTGCCATGTTTAGTTTCTATTTATGTCAAGCGTCAACATGCTTCCAGTCAGTCAGTCAATTTCAATTTCAATTTCAAAACACTTTACTTATCCCCATGGGGCAATTGCGAGACCTGTAGATTAGTGCAAGTTAAATAAAGTCATCTTTCATAATAAAGAAGTGAGAATAGGTCATCACTTGTTTCACACACACACGCACACACACATCGTTATCATAATGAGTGTTGGGTGTCAAGGAAAGAACTATGTGGACTAGTATCATGCAAATCAATACAGCTGAGCCATTATGTCATAGATGGCTCACACTGACCCCATGATGGCCTGCCGGCACTCTGAGCTGCTGTGGCAGTTTTTAACTTGCTCCTTTTATAGCTCTTTTTAGTTTGAACACATCTTGCACTGAGGGGAAGAAGAAGTAATGCATCATAATGATTAGATGATCAGCTTTTGCTTATTATGTGGCTGCTGCTGGTGAAGTTTCTTCTTAGGAAGTGTATGCACTTAAATGATAGACAGCCAGAGTCATGGAATTATGTCTGAGCTAGCCTCTGATCCACTGGCTCCTCTTACTCAATGCAATCTCTCATTCAGCATTTCTTTTATCGCTCTGCCTGCACAAATGAAGTGTGTTCCTGGTGCTCCCTTTCAATTTTCTCAGTCAAATCAGCTCCACCGCAGCAGTACAAGTTGCTATTAGAAGATAACCTTTGTAATTTTCATTTCCATGCATTTCCATTTTATTCTACTTTGCACTTCTCTGTCTCCAATTCAGAGTTAAGAAGTACAGTTTTTACTGTACTACTTTACCACAAGACCAGTTTCTTTCCATTTGCAGCTGGCCTCATCAACAAGGCCTGTGTCCCCACTGAAACTGACTCTCACGTCCCCTTATCCTCCCTTTTACAATACATACTGTAAATTGCCAATGTAAACCTGATTCAGACTTTGTATTTTTTGCACATATTCTGTATTACTATTCTCCTTAGATTTTCTATACCATGTCAATTTAACATTTAAATATATATATATATATTTTCTGTTTATTGAAATGCACAAAATCACCAAAAGAAATTAATTCTAGGTGTAAGCCTGCCTAATTCTGATTCTGAAACTATAGTTTCTAGTAACTTTGCAGGTTTCCACCTATTTCCACCTGTGGTCAACTTTAAAAATATGATGCAGTGTTACAGACAAACAGTATGTAAAATAGTTCCTATTGGCTCCACATTGACCTGCTGCAAGTTCAAAAGCTGCTTACAAGTTAATGTTTCCTTAATAATAATAATCCAAATTATTGTACACATAATTATATAACACCAAGTATTTGTCCTTTGAATTTGATACTGGTATTGCAGTTTTACTCAAGCCGCATATAAACTCAGGATGAGCAACCTAATTCAACAACAACATTTTATTTGTGCTTCAGATGATAAAGAATATTTGATCACACAAATATTTTACCGCGTGAGGAAAGTGAAGAACCCTGCACGCTCTCGGCCCCGCCTCCTGCTGCTACGTCAGCAGTTCGTTGGTCGGGCTGTACGCGGCGCTCCTCCTCCTGCTGCCAGTCTTCGTCGGACGTGCGAGATAGCGTCCACCCTCAAACGCTGCGGTGTTTATGACGACTATATCTGGATTATTTAGGCGTTAAAACTTGGATATTCAAATTCGTCGCAGAGCAACAATGTTGACTAGTTTAAGGAGCTTGAAAGTGCTAACAGGTGAGATATATTAACACCAAAATCCAAATAACCTAACAGTTAACGTGTGTTGACTTTGTTGGAGCGCGGATTCGCTCTCGACACCAGTCCTTTGAAGATGTCGCTTTCCTTCGAAGGATAATGTACTTTAAAAAGGAATTTTAACTTTGTAACTAAACTGTACTAAATGTATCAACCATTTTGATGTCACTTGTTTAATTCTTCATAATCTGTCAGGCTAACTTTTGTTGTTTGAGGCGGCTTTTAAATTAACGTTAACGTTACAACGCCTAGGCTACATTAGTGGATTCTACTAAAAGCCAGAAGAGGCACCGCAGGATTTCTCCTCCGGTGGTGCCTCTTTTTCACCCTGTTTGTTTTTTGGGTTTTTTTGGATTCTGTGGAGGATACAGCTAGAAACAGAAAACACTAGCTCCTGTGCTGACAATGCCTTGTGCCATACAAATGCAACGGGTCACGATGAACAGTGCAGTCTGCTAGACACAAAACAAAAGCATACCGGCAGTTTATAACAGAGTTTATATCAAGTTAATACATTTGCCCTTTAAACGATTGTTGCACTGAATTTAAACCTGCAGTCTGTATTCAACATGCACTCATATTTTTCTAAACTTGAAAAAGGGAACATTCAACCATTTCAGTTTGGCTTCTCCTGGCCAGACGGTGGAGAAGAGCTGCGTTAAGTCTCTGCTGGGCTCATTACTGACAGCCCAGTGCCCTTGTTAAAATAGCTGACTCACGTTTTCCTCCCCCTCTTCTGTTGTCTCAGGTCCACAGTGACTACAGCCTGTCCCCCAGTATCCTCCTGCACCAGCCTTTGAAGTGAGGCCAGGAGTGTGTTTTTCTCCAGCCAGTCTCCTCCCTGCTGCCTTCAAAGCATCTCCAGACAAACACTTTTTTGTGCTGCCAAGGACACAGAAAGCAAGTGAGACAAGGACCCAGGAAAACAGCAAGACAGTGGGACCTGCCAAAGGAAATAAGTTAGTCCTATAAATCTTTAGAGGGATTATTCCACTTCACAGGACATAGACATGGGGAACCAGTTAACAGAAATTGCCCCCAGCACGGCCTTCCTCCCCAGCTTCCAGTCTTTACACATAGTGGTGATAGGTTTGGACTCTGCAGGGAAAACCTCCCTCCTCTACAGACTCAAGCTACGGGAGTTTGTTGAGACGATCCCCACCAAAGGCTTTAACATGGAGCGGATCAAAGTGCCCATGGGGAAAACCAACACCACCATGTTACAGGTGTGGGACGTCGGCGGTCAAGAGAAACTGAGGCCCCTCTGGAAGTCGTACACCCGGAGGACAGACGGGCTGGTGTTCGTGGTGGACGCAGCTGAGGCGGAGCGCATGGAGGAAGCCAAGGTGGAGCTCCACCGGATCACCCGGTTGGCAGAGAACCAAGGGGTGCCCGTGCTGGTTCTGGCAAACAAACAGGACCTGGATGGAGCCATGTCCGCTTCAGAGGTAATTATTACACAAATGGCTTGCTGTTGTGTAGGTAGAGCTGAAATGATCTCAGTTAATTGATGAGTCAGCTGACAGAAAATGTGGCATAATTTAGTTAAAGGGAACAATATGCTCATTTCATTCTGGGATTCCACTAGAGTAGCTGCATGATTCACACTTAAATAAAATCCTTATTTAGGCTATCTTATACTAGCCATTTTATGCAGACACTGGTGTAGGTACAAGATGTGCACAAAACACAGATTTTATATAACTATATTCACTGATTTTGGATGAACTAATTGCTGCTAACTAGCTGCTGTTAGCTAGTTACCTCAGTTAGCTGTGTAGCTAGCAGCCCTATTAGCTTTGCTGACTCTGCCTGGACTGGAAGCTCAAGCCCCAGGGGAGTGTTGGTGTTTACGCCGCTAGCACGCTAACATGCTAACACGCTAACATGCTATCATTTATATTTAAACTGCTGATTATTTTGTATTTAATTATGTAGTCTATAAAATGTCAAAGATTTGTGAGACATTGCCATAGGGATTTTTTTAGATACTTTTGTCCAACCAATAGTCCCAAACACAGATATATTAACTTACCACAGACACAAAACATGGCAAATCGATGAATTCATTCTGTATATTGGCCAATCAATGAATTGTTTAAATTAATGTTTTCAGCTCTAATGACTCCAGCCCTGCCACAGTGTGTGTGTGATGAAGGACTTTTTTATTACCTAGCTATCTTACTGTCCTCTAATGTCCACCTCTTTGCCCGCTAATAATTCTTGGCAACTAACAGGTAGTCTAGCTCCACTAGATTAAATAAAGACTAAAGCCCATCTTGTTTATTGAACTGACATCCTGTGTTGTGCCTCTGTGTTTCAGGTGGAGAAGGTGCTGGCCCTCCATGAGCTGAGCTCCTCCACGCTGCACCATTCACAGGGCTGCTCGGCACTGGATGGTCAGGGCCTGGAGCCCGGCCTGGAGAAGCTCTACGAGATGATTCTGAAGAGGAAGAAGATGCTCCGACACAGCAAGAAGAAGAGATGAGGCGGAGGATGGCAGCAGTGCTGGGGATAGAGGTTATTTTTTAACCACTGCTTGTCTGAGGACCTTCTGAGCAGCCATGTCTGTGAGACTTTTGGATCTTCAGTGGGAGAAAGCAGAGGGGAGCCTGTCAGTCACACAAGTTGGGAAGTTTCAACCAAGATCAAACTCTGGCTTTCAAGTCTGTAGCTGAGAACACATTCCTTCACCCTCTAGACATTTGAGCAGACATTCTTCCTTTGGGATTGTTTCGGCTCTGCACTCTTCCCTCTCCTCACTTCCCACCCTTGAAGGTGCACGACAGAGACATACAACTGTGCAATATATGTTGAACACTCACTGATGCACTCACTCCAATACTGAAGGATATTTTGTAGCACTACTTGTAGGAGCTGTAGTGCCAACAGAAAATTGCAGGCCTGGCCCGTGCCTAGCTCCTGTTCTTTTCAGAGTTTCAATGAAACACGTTGCTCTAAATCTTTATGTTGCATGATGTTCACCCAAATACCTGCTTGGGAATATTAAGACAACACTTTTGTTGATCAAAAGAAGACTATTGTGATTATTGTAGTTTAGAAAGTGCCCGGTGTTCAGTTTGGTATGACATTGGGAACAACAAAGTGACATTTACAGACTGACACACTGAGGCTGCTGAATCCAGCTGTGCAAGTTTAGATTGTTTTTCACTCCTCACCAAAGTTGTTTGCTTGTCACAGATCGGTGTATTTCAGGGTCGGCTGAATGGTTGGTTCAAACAAGAAACTGTTTTTATATCGTGTACATTTAAAATGTCAGCATATAAATAAATTATTGAGCATCTTTGGACTTATGTTCTGGAAACGTGTCTCTGTTTTTCATTCACTCTTCTTATTTGTGACACATTGACTCAAGACTGAGAGAATGTAGCTAAGCGGAGTTGTGCGACTCTGATTCAAAGTCACGATGCACTAGAGGAACTGGGAGAACATGATGTCTGACAGGTGCATGATCCATTCAGTACTGTCAGGACATGTCTTCAAACACATCAGCAGTGCTCCCACGTTCTAACCAGCTGCTGTTATCTAGAAATGATCGCTGCCAGGGCGTGATGAACACGATAGTGAATGAGTCATACTTGCAGGTTGTTACACATACATTTATAGCTGTAAGAGGGGGTGGACAATATCAAGAAACCCAGTGGCCATGAAATGAAGCCAGTCTTTGTGAAGCTTCTTTTTTTTTTTGTTAAAACTGATACAAAAACAAAAGTGTTGACTCAACTCAAAGGTAAATGTGAGGTATGTAGAAATGTCTTGGATTGCAATATGTAGCAAGGTTATTTGAACAACAACACTGTGCATGTTGGGGACAAACTGACATCAGGGCCTTTACAATATATCACTAAGCTGTCCCCTCAACAGTCCATGCATGAGCACTACTTCTCAGTGTCTACAGTCCACTTACATTTCAGTTTTAATGACGTCGGGTGCAGCTCAGATTTACAGTGATGCCAGAGCAGGCGTGCAGACTACATTTGGTTTTGTAAGATGAAGGTTCATGGGAAACATAAATGTATTCCTATTTAACATGATTATTTTCTCTGATAATCATGTGGCAGTAAGCACCAGCAATAAAGATCTCAGTGCTTCAAGCAAACTGGTTTCTATGATGTGTCATCCAAAATGTTGCAAAACATAGGGCCACCAGGGAGATACGTGTGTGGTCATAATTTGGGATGTGCAATATTACATCAAAATGTATTTTACAATAAGATACCAAATTCTAATTTAACGCAATGTATCAAAATTAAGTACTATAGTTTTGTATTTTAATTATACTAAAATTACATTTCAAAGGTGCCACAAAATCACTTTGCTTTATTGATCTCTCTCTTCACCAGAACACTGACTCAGCTGATTAAAAGTTTGAGAGCAAAGAGTCATGTATAAATCTGGCAGGCAACCAGTTAACAGATCATGTATTCACTGTGATCACCCAGCTGAGGGTTAGTTTTAAAGTCACCAACAGTTTAATGTTTAACTAACACTTTGCTCTGAAACGCTTTATTATAATGTTTTCATTCACAACCGATGAAAATGAAAATAAGTAAGCACTCAAGTAGCAAGCTAACGTGAACTGCGAGGGCTGCTACTCGGGTCAAATAGTTTGCTAGAACATTAGATAAAATGGTAAATGATTTAGCCTAGGCTACTAAAATGAACACCGAAACTGAAGAGGGTGGGTTAAGAATTGTAGCAATTTATGCTAAAAACAGATGGAAAGCTGGAAACCTGCACGTTTCTCACCTTGACCTTCTTCTGGTCAGGATCAGTTTTCTGTTCTGAGACAAGTTTAGCCAAATTACTGAGTAGGCACCAATCAGAGGCAGCATTCATCACGTAGACTTCTCACAACGTACTACAGTATTTTTAAGTATTTTGATACAAAATATGAAGCCATTGTCATCAACCCTATCAAATACAAATAAATAAATACACACTTAAATATATGTATCATAAATACTGCCCGCCCCTGGTCATGATTGGGCAGGTTACAAACAAGCCGACAGTTCAACCATATCAGGGCTATTTAGCTTGTGTTGTCCCTGCAAATTTAATTTTGGCCATTGCCCCAGGTTCAGTATAATCATTACTGTCAGAAGTGCCCAATTAAAACAATCCAGTGTTACATAAGTCCTAAATGGGGCATAGTGGAATAAGGTCAATTGTGCCTTCGGTGTGCACACTGACATTAAATGTTGTATGTACTGCATTTCTCTTTGTGTTGTAATCATCAAGGTACATTGTAGTGTGTGAGGATTTATGGTAATATTAGTTATTGGTGAACAGAATACCTAGAATCCAACATGAGAGGCTTGGCCTTTCATGAATATTTGAAGGAGAAATGAAAGCAAGGCCGTGGGTAGGGTAGACTTCAAACAAATGTAGGCAGGCGCACACACACTCAAACACACACAATAGAAATCAATAACGGTGGGATCCTATACACTGCTAAGAGTGCCATAGTAAGTCAGTATTTTACTCCACAGACCACACTGCTAAGCAGAATATCTAAGCTGTGGACTACTCTCAACTGATATGTTTTAAATTTGTAAAATGTCAAAAGTTGCTATTTAAATTTGAGACACTTTTTCTATTTTTGAGAACACATGAAGATCTCTTTGTGGATTGGATATCTCATTGTGCAAGCCTACAGTATGATCCCATTTATTGTTAACCTACAACGGTCTCCAGCAAATGACAAAATATCCAACTCCATGACTAAGACATATCTGGAAACCCCATGTTAGGTCAAGACAAGGTCATTATCCAAAATATGAATGAATCGTGGTGTCAGGATGCAAACTGCTAAAATAGAAGTTGTTGTACTAAACTGCAAGAGCAGTTTATTAGCCCACTGGAACTTCTGTGTGATAACTATCAGTTGTTTATCACTGCAGTCAGTGCTGTAATGTTACAATGGCGACCTTCTGGAATTCAGCCAGTGAAGATCAGTCACACAGGAATGTTAAATCCTTCCTTCAGCAGCTCAGCCCCCACCCACATGACTTGTCCGGGCTGTTTTTATGATACCAAACGCTGGTACCCAACCCCCCCTGACTTTGATACTCAAACAGACCAACAGTAGTCTACTCATACATGTGACCCTGCCTGACTGGGGCTGTCACAACCTTTATGTCATCAGTGGGGCATGAAACTTTCAACCAGCAATATTGGCAAGTGGAGTCTCCAACAGGGCATGATCTTTAAATTTGGATGAGTAATGGACTGCATAGCTGAAATGTCTCAAAGTGAGAATTAATGAAAGACAAGTGATCATAGATCAACGTGTGAATTAGTGGTTCCCAAAGTAGGTGCCATAGAACCATGGAAAGACATAAAGACAGGCCAACGGGGCAGCAAGATTTATGTCCATGTTTTTACTGTATATTTTTAATAACGTGTTATAAAGCGACATTTCTATTAAGTACATTTTAATATTGCATTTTCAAACATATTAAAAAATATTAGGAAATAAACATAAAAAAGCACCAAATCAAAGCTGACAGCTGCAGGTTGTCACAGTAACACAGCATGCTTTCTGGCACACGCCATTGTTGTCCAGAAACTGGGCGGGGGGTTGATGCTTGTATACCACAGTAGATATTTGAGAGATCATGGAAAATAAGGTGAGAAAGAGTGCAGCTAATGACATGCAACAACAGTTTCTTGCTGGACGCGATCTGGGGATGTTACAGTTAATAATTAGCACCTAAAGTGTGAAATGGGTCTGAACTTTGGCTCGTCTGTTTCATACACATCTGATGTCAGACAAGTTTGGGAGGAGGGGTTTCCCAAGCTATTTGACCACTTGACAAGTAGTTCTGGCCCAACACATTATTGGTTTTGGTCTTTTCCTGGGATTTGTTGAATGATGATAATAATAAACACAAAAAGAACCTGCAAAGAAACTATCCCTGCATTACGGTTTCACACATCATATTCCATTTATATCAAAAACATTTTTGATTCAGTTCATTTCTTTAGTTCTTGCAATGCCTAGAGCCAGAGAGAATTAGCAAAATTATACACCAGGCTCTGGGAATCCCAGTTTTGAGCTAAAAATTCTACTTGTTTCTATGTGCAACATGCAACCACCTGTCATGGTAGACGAATCCACAAAGAAATTACAATACTCTCTATGATATGCAATAATGTAAGCTGCTGATACATTCACCAATAGTCCATCCACCCGTTCCCAGAACTGTAGAAACTGAGGGTTAGATCACTGCCCAACCCCCACCAATCGGTTCTGCCATATGCTGAAACGTGCAGCCTAATTCGCAAGTCCACTTTATACAGAGAGCCATATGTTCTAGGTGTTCTTACTGCTTTCTGTTTCCATGCTAAATATGACTGATCAAGCTACATCTGGCATTTTACATGTGACGTCTGGTTGTTTTATCCAAATGTCAGATTTTTTTTACATGGGTTGAGTTCACAACAATTCAAATGTACATATTTGTAAGATTATCTGGCAAAGACTCTAATCTCTGAGAATTGGCGAGTTTTTTCTTGCAGATTTATAACTTTATTCTTGTAAGTTCAAAGTTTTTTCTCCCCTGGCTCTGTAAAAAAAATTTAAACCTATTTTTTTCCCCACAATTATGAGATTTGCTAACTCAAAATCATGAAACACAAGTCAAAATCATTACTTTTTAAAGGAAATGTTTGGTTTATTAAAACATGGCTTTTATTTTTGTAGTTCTGCTCATCAGTTCTATTAGTTATGATGAAACGGTACTCATTAATTGCAGAGGTCTTGAAAGGCGGTGACAAGAAAAAAGATAAATTGTTAAAAGCCGATAATTTTACAAAAATGTCAGACACATGTCCAATCATCTGACTGGCCATGTTTCAAGTAGACCTATAATCAGACCTGTTTTTAGTCATGTACATAAGTAAAACAGGGTTATTTGCACAACCATGGTTACAAAGTAATTCATAGTTGTAGTAAATTGATAAAAGCATTTAAATAAATAAATACACAACTGTACATTTGTGTTTATTGTACTTGTGTATTGTCAACACCTTCTGTGATGTGTCCAACGTAATAATATCTTATATAACTGACAGAGCTAGGAAAATACAAACCACATATTTCCTTCAATGACTTTTCTTTTGCTAGTATCAATACAGACAATGAAGGTGTCGCTGTAAAATGTGTATTTTAAATGTGCAGGACAACATGCATGTTTACAGAGTTTGTTTTTGGTCAACAATAATCCTTGTTTCATGGTACAGAGCTGTCCGTGGCATCTCCCTATAGTCTTTACATCACTGGTCTAACCTCTCTGTGCCCACTTACTGCTCAGTCAATCCAATTATCCTGATTGGAGGCTCCCTCCTGCTGAGACTCAGCTGTTGGAGCAATAAGTAAGTAGCAGGATTAGTGAGTCAGCAGAATGTACAGGAAAACCCTCCTCATGAAAAGTCTTTAGCCAGCGAGAGCCGACTTTGATTTATTAAATGACTGTCTTGTCATTAAATCACTGTCTTTGGTGGGCTGTTGTCTATTTTCATCAGTCTGTTGGACATTTGTCTTTCTTCTTGCTCTTCTTTCTTTCATCTTCAACTGTTTTCTCCTCAGTTCAGCACCTCCCTGTCTCTTTCCTTCACGCTGCTGCCAATTAAGCAGTTTTCTCACCTCTGTCCTGGTTGTCTATCCTGGTCTTTTCCTCTCCAACGGAGGAGTCTGGCCCTGTCTGCCTCTTTGGTTATTTGTATCTGTCTCAGCTTTATTTACCCGTCTCTCACTACGATTAAAATTGGTCTATTGTTTATCACTTTCTCTCTCGTTGTTACAGATCACGGCAACTTCTGAAAAAGATATAGTTGTCCACCACATTAATTAATTTCTAAATAAATTATCTAATTGAAAATACACAGTACTGTAAATTAATAGAAGCTGACTGCTATTGGACTACGTTTCCCAGATTCCATCTCTGTGTGCAGCTCTGTTTTTATATACAGTCTATGTCTGTAGCACATGAGTTGTGTCTTCAGCAAGTGTGATGACTGCTAGGTCCGGCTAGTTCTGTGACAGATGTCTTTCTTTCAAAGAAAGAGAAAGTCTACCCATCAACAGAATAAAAGGTTTAAGAACATAACCAGACTGTGTTTACTGCTTCGAGTGAATTAACTTACCCAAGCCAGATCCATATTGAGAGGTAGCTAGTTAGCTAATGTTACACTGATCATACTCATAAAACTTCTTGAGAAGCTCCTCCACCACCCAGATGTAATGAGACCTTTTTCTCTCCAGACAATGATGACAAAGCTTTAGCTGTTTTCCTGTTGTTTTGGGGTTTGGATGGCATGAGGGTGTAGAATTTCAAACTTCAAAAAGACCTGAAAATGCTAGTGGGGAAGTAGTTTTTCTACACTAGTCCAGCTAATAGTAAAACTAAAATGTAGCTTTACAGTATTTGGTAATTGTACTGTTCCCGTGACGTGTTATATACACAGATTGTATGTTAACATCCATAATGCAGGGCATGTAATAGCAGTATATCAAAATAAAGGTTGATCTATCAAAATAAAAGTTCAATAAAAACCAAAGTTTTACTGAATATCAATCAGAGGGGTGAGGGGTGAACACTTCCTGCCTGGTATAAACCAATGCCACCAAAATGAAACCTCTTTTTTTCTTTCTCTAGAAGGAAGATGATATCTGAGATGGAACGCAGTTAAGTCTACATAGTACCAAGAGATGATGTCCTCTCTTCAACCTTGCGAACCCTACCAGGAAAGGCTGACCTAACAACAGCCATTGGCTACTCGTTCCTTGGTGCTTGACTTTATTTCAACAACACATCTCAGGGTTGTAGCTTGCAATGTGTTCTGCGCAGGGCTTGACATTAACTTTTTTGCTCACTAGCCAATGTGGCTAGGTGTTTTCCAAAGTTACTAGCCACACAGCATTTTCACTAGCCAAATTTCTGTTTTTGGGAAATTACATTTTATAAGTTGACAATGGCATGCTTAAACTGGCGTGCTAAAATGTACTAATATCATCATTAGCTCTGATAAGGTTGTGTGTAAAGCCCCCTTTTTGAAAACATATAGTCTATTAAGACAAACACAGTAAAATAGTAGCTTCTAATTATATATAATAAAACTGCTGCATGGGTGTAAAAGATTAATTAAAAATATAAAAACAAAAAAAATGAATTCACCAGAAACATTTGCATCTGCATTTCCTCAGAGCTCTGACTGGATTTATGTTTATCATCATGAAGCTGTGGTTGCTCAGGATAACTAGAGATAGGAAACAGGTATACAAGTCTTTTTTCCAGGTTATTCCCACACGTATCTTCCCACACGTATCTTCTGCTTTCCTATGGCATGACAACTTTTATTAAAACATTATTCTATATTTTAATAATCAACTCTGGAAAGGAATTTGTGACAGGATGATTTGATGTGATAAAAGGGCAGCCCTGCTAGTAGTAACACCACGTCCCTTAATCATGAAGATATCTCTAGTTTTACAGCATTTAAGGGCACTTTCCTCCTGCCTTTTCTTTAACTCAGCTCTGTTTCTCGTTTTGCTGTCCATTTCTTCTCCACACTGTTCGGCCACGCACACTCACACACTGACTGAACACTGTGTTGATGTGTGTGTGCGCATGCGACCAGTCGCGTGTGATGACAGAGATCATACCATCAGGTTAAAAGCGACCGGGAGGCTGACAGTCTAAAGGTATGAGGGACCTGTACAGGCCTATTGGACCTGTAGACCATCGGCTGCCCTGTGACAGATTCAACTTTTATATTCTCTTTGACAAAAGTCTGGAGGTCATATTTGGCGTGAGAGGTGAGAGAGTCGGACGCGCATGTTGTGTGGATTTACCTGCTATTAATAAAGCTTGCTTTGTCATCGCTTCCGCTGGTTAAGTTGCTAATTAACGGCAGGCCAAAACAGCGCTTGGTCCGACGGCCAGTCTGCGAGTTTAATCTCCACGGCGTCTTCTTGTTTACAGTGTCATCGGTCAGCAAGACAATGGGCTTCACTAATGGACCAATGAGCAAACACTATGTGTAGGTAGTACTCATGGGAGTTGTAGTATCGTAGTGTCACATTGCAGTTCGTTTGTTATTTCAGTCTTTTGACAAGACTTGACCAAAGACCAAAGTGGCTAGTGGGAGTGACTGCGCCTGCCACGGCCGCATTTGGCGGGTTGGCGGGTGTTAATGTCAAGCCCTGGTTCTGTGCCACATACATCTTGGGTGAAGAGTGCTAATTTTATTCATTCCTCAAGCGGTTCCAGAATTCATTTGCAAGCACCTGTACTTGTCTCCACCTGCACTGAGATCTTTTTCATCAAACATTCTTGGTGGAGCAGATAGTCCTGGCTTATGGGTCAAGAGCATGGCAGGGGAAAGCAGGATTGGTGCAAAAGCATCCGATGAGATAGGTACCAGTGGCCTTGCATTGACTTTTGCTTGCACCTCTGCCGTCAGATGAGCTCCTTTATTTTGCAAAATCATGGAGTCCAAGATTCTGCGTGCCAATCTTACGTTCCCATACCTCCCCCATGTGGGATACATGTGGGGGATTAAACTCCCATGTGCAGCCATTGCTATGAAGACTTCAAGATGCTTCATCAGGACATCTCATGTGCAGCCTCAAACTGGCAGCAACAAAATTGGTGCCCCTGTCTGACCTGAGCTGCTTCTAACTGCAAAAAACCTTCACAATGCATTGATGCAGCTGGCAGTATCCATAGATTCCATAACTTCGATGAGTACGCTCCTGGTACTCATACACGTGAATAGTATGGCCCACCTTTTGCTATGAGCTGCACCTCCTCGAGTGTGTCGAGTGACCACTGTCCACGGTCCAAATACATCCAGCTCCATGTAAGAGAAAGGTAAAGATGTGTGAAGCCGCTCTGGGAGGTCAGCCATCTTCTGCATTTCTAGCTTGCATCTGAGCTGGAGAATAGAACTAACTAGCCTCCTGCCAGCGACAATCCACGGTCTGGCTGCCCTAATTGCACCTTCTGTAAACAGCCACCCCTGGTGTTTCACTTCCATGTGATAGTTTTTCACAAGCAGTTTGGTTACATGACTTTGTTGGAAAGGATGACTAGACACTTCTCTGTTTGCTTGAAGAGCAACATAATCATCTGGGTACGTGTCTCTTTGTAGTCTTGTAGAACGTGTCTGCACCTCAAGAGTGAAACTGCTCTTAGGAGTCAAGGAGGCAAGGAGTCCCATGTGGAAATACTCTCAAAATGTTCAGAGGTAAGTCTCCTGGCTTTGATTTGGGTAGCGAGAGCAGTCACTTGCGGTCTGACCTCCACATCCATTTCAGGCCCTATTAGTTCAAAGAGTTCATGTGTTTCAGGCTCTGGAGGCTTGTTCAGGAAGTCAGGACTCTTGAACAACACAGTATCCACAAGCTGTGATGCAGATACAGATTTGGTGGCCAAATCAGCTGGGTTCTGTTCTGAAGGGTCATAGTACCACTGCTCAGCAGAAGCCGTCTGGCATATACAATGCACACATTATGTACATACACATGGAAATGTTTTGAGTCATTACAGATGTAGCCAAGAACCACCCAGCTGTCACAGTAGAACTTAACAGCGTCTGGCTTGTGGTCCAGTTCATCTAAGATGAGCTCCGCCAAGCTCAAGGCAGGGAATTGTGGGCTCTGGCTGCGGCGATAGTTGTGCTTTTACAAGCACAAATCCCTCTTCACAATGACCCTCTTCAGTGACAACTCGTACATGAGCTACTGCCTCTATGGCCCAGGTTGAAGCGTCGGAAAAGAGACACAGCTCTGTGTACTCAGCTCTTGAGAGTGACATCTGTACATAGCAGCAGGGTACATGGAGGCTGCTCAGCTCCTGGAGTGACACTTTCCACGCTTCCCATTTGCTCCTTTTCTCTTCAGGAAGAAGCGAATCCCAATCCTGGACTATTTTTGTTATTGTTACTGACACTGCCAATCCCAAAAGATCAAAGATGCTGTTGTTGATAGATAACACCCCATGGCGGGTGTAAGGCTTGTCTGTAATGGCAGCTTTGAAGGTAGAGGTATCAGTACTTATGTCCCAGCACAAGCCCAGGCTCCGTTGGGTAGGCAGAGTTTCATCGTCAAGACCCAAGTCACCTGCGATCCCAAATAGGTGGAAGGAAAAAAAAGTGACTGTGGCGTCGGAAAACAGACTGGGAGTCGTCGCAAAGTAAACAGCGACATGCACAGTAAAAGTGTAGGCTGTTTCTGCTTTGCTTACAAGACCCAATCAGAGAACTAAAGTGTTTACATTTATCGTGTAGGCCAGGAGGCAATTTTTCCACTATAGGCTTCATCCCACGAGGAGTATCAAGGTATCAAGTACCCTATCATAGGTTGGGTGTTTGCATGGGGAGTTTGCTGATCATATCATCTGTGAGCGTTGTCTGGTGTCCCAGACAAGTATATGTTTCCAGTTTCCTGTGTGTGCTCATTCAGTGTGGATGTTAGGATGTCATGCGTGGGCTTTTTCTCTGTGACCACAGATGATGTCTACAGTATGGGGTTTTTCACACAATGTAAGATTTTGTGACGTAAGCTTGAGTGTTGACCTGTGTTTCACGTTGTACATACTTCTCTGTTGGACAACGTTTGGCGGGACGGTGCTTCTTACACTTCAGATTC
Organism: Micropterus dolomieu; assembly: GCF_021292245.1. Taxonomy (NCBI): domain Eukaryota; kingdom Metazoa; phylum Chordata; class Actinopteri; order Centrarchiformes; family Centrarchidae; genus Micropterus; species Micropterus dolomieu. The sequence continues at coordinate 1,981,245 of NC_060151.1, read as the reverse complement.
TATAGCTGCTTCTAAAACCTCAGCTTTTACCCAAGTAGCTTCTGCTTCCTTTTCAACCTCCAAAGCTTCCAATTCAGCTTCCAGCGTAGCCTGTTCTAGATCTAGTGTAGCTCTATCTTTTTTGATTTCCAGCTGTTTTTTAGCTTTGGCCATTTTGATATGTGCAGCTGAGGCTGAGGCTCTGTCCACCTGAGATCGTATGTCAGCACCGTCGAAAGACCTGCGAAGATTAGGCAAATTAACCAGTTGGCGTAGGCTGTAGGCCAGGCTGTACACAGTGATGCACAGGCATCATTATTTGTAACCACTAGGCCTACCCATGAGCAACATTTATTAATGAACATCAGATTTGATTGGAATATAATGAAAAACTACAGGCTTGCTTGACCATTAAAGCAGCTTTTTTGTGTGGGAGTACAATGAAGAGACACACGATAAAGTTACACATTTAATAACAAACTGGATAAAGCCATCAAGTTCTTAAAATAACTCCAGCACAGAGAAAGCAACACAAAAATAAAATCGCGACAGTTGGGAAGGTTATTAAAACATTTCGAGCCAACAAGAGCTACAGATCAGCTGCAGCACTCAAGTCTGTGTCGCCTGCCTCAGAGGAACAGGATGTTGAACAAGCTTTAATTAGGCTACCTGCTGTAATCAGCTGTTCCACATGTTTCGGAGAGGAGACTGACTTCGGCTCCATGTAGAAACTTCCTGGCTGATGAAAACTTAAAAACAACAACTCTGGACCCAGTATTTAGCGTAACTCCATCAGCTGTTCACTGTAAACCCACCGCTGCAGCTGTCTGCTGTTTCCCAGCTATAAATTTAATGCATGGCATATGATCTCAGGCGGACATCGGCGAGACGTGTGGAGAACAAACTGGATAAAACCATCAAGTTCTTAAAATAACTCCAGCACAGAGAAAACAACACAAAAATAAAAATGCGAATTTTTGGAAGGTTATTAAAACATTTCCAGCGACAAAAGCAGCAGATCAGCTGCAGGTCTGTGAGCGTCGGAGGAACGGGATGTTTAACGAGCTTAATTACCTGCTGTAATCAGCTGTTCCGCTCGTTTTGGAGAGGAAGAGTTCGACTTCTGCTCTGTGTAAAAACCTCCTGACTGATGGAAACTTAAAACAACAACTTAGGACCCAGTATTTAGCGTAAACACACCGCTGCGCGCTGGCTGCTTTTTCCAACACACGATCTCAGGCGGACATCGACGAGACTTGTGTGGCTATCTGACTGTTTATTGTTTATTTGTTTCCAAACAACGAGATGACCAGTCGTAGAAAAACAGCCAACATTCTCCAGTTAAAGGCAGTAGCCTCTACTCGCCCATTCAGAAATTCACTGCAAGGCAGGCAAGGTCAAGGTCCTGTGCTGCACAACAGGTTCTGCTTGAACTGATGAACCTGTTAAAAAAAAAAAACTAAGAACACCTGGCTCCAGGATCTGAACATATTATATGAACCATAGTCTCATTTTAAAACTGAAAGGTGAAACACCTCTTCAGGTGCATTTTGAATGCGCTTGCCATGTTGCCGGTGAATGACTTGTTTTTAGACTCCCACTGGTATTTAAATTCGTTTTTTTTAATAATATTGACTTGTTCATGGTCACATCTTTCAAAATAAGATACAGTTTTATTATCATCAGGCTAGGAGTTCACCCCGACTGCAAACTGTGTCACGTTGTCAGGCAGTCCGCAATGCAGAGGAGGGGGGACGTCAAGGTGTCTTTGACCCACCTCAGTTTCTGCTGGGCTTACGCTTACAGCCAGCTTTATATGTTTTATTTTAAATTAAGAGGAAGCGAACAAAGGCTAGGCCTACTTGTTTAAGTGTGATTTGTCTGCGTCCCTGACTGTCTGGCGTAACAACTGGTTTATTAATGTCACATCATATCAGTAAAAAAGTGTTCCTCTCAGACAGCATAAAACTAACGTTACTTGACGTTAGTTTCCGTCCAGACTGCCATTTGTAACGGCGCACAGTGGGCCGAGGCTAACAGCATCCCGCAGCTGGAGTGCCAAGTTGACATCTTACTTACCGGCAGAGTTGACTACAGAGGGCGGAGGAAGCTGCTTTCTGCTGGAACAAAGCTCGTCCTCAGTTCATTGTGGCTTTAAAATGTTCCAAGCTGGAGAGAGCAGTTGTTCACGTAGAAATGTTAAACTGTTTTCTTTTTTCAATATCGCTGTTCAAAAAATAATAGACTAATAGAACAGCTGATATTGCTTTTGTCTATTTTCGCTTTGTCACAGCCTGCCGCATCTTCTATCTTCTACCAACTGTTTCCTGCCTGTTTTGGCAGCTCTTTACCGGCTCAAGCCGGTATTCCACCGCGGGCGCGCAGATGGCTCGGCTTCATGAACGCGCAGCCGTTCGTGAGAGACGCGGAAAGACACTCTGTCTGTTAATATAGCATGTGGGTGCTCCTAATATTTCTAAAACAAATAATTTATTTGTTTTCTCTATTTATATTTTACAACAAATGTAACAGTGTTAACCACAAACATGAATACGACTGGCAATATACAGTGAAATACATATGGTCACAACTGATGCCTAGTCTACCTTTTTTCGTAAATTTTGATCATCTGTAATTTCACATCAAAATCACAAATAATTCAGGTTCTTCGAGAATCTGGGGGTTCATATAACTCCTCTGCCACGTAAAAGCTGATACGAATGTTTCAGTGTATGTACGTAGTGTACGTATTTTACCTTCGGGCGTGAACGCAGCTCCCGCTAGAGCTGGCGCGCCACAGAGCACGTGTACACCGAGCGCGCGGTTGCGGCTGAGACCAACAGGTTTAATCCAGTTGCAAAGCAGCATCCCGTTCCACACTGCTGTGTCTGTGTGTGTGTGTGTGACGTCCTTTCATAACTGAATCCGAGAACATAAATTAAGAAGTGGAGAGTGGAAGGACTGCAAGAGGTAAAGAGAAGAAAAAAGGATGAAGATGTGATGAAAGGGATTTCCTCAGGTCCTTTTTGCCATTTTCTTCCCCCTTTTTGCCTTTTTTTCTTTAAGCATGTGAGAATTTGTAGCCCAGCTGTACCACCTTACCACATGAGGTGGAAGGTTCAGGTCGGGTTAAGAGCTGGGCTGCCTTTGCCAAACTGAGCCAGATGTTTTCTGACCACATGGCGGCCCTGGTAGTCTCCATTAATTAAAGGGAATTGTGAGTCACCAGCATGCTAGCACAGGCACAATAAAGCTCCCTGGTTCAGCGGAAACAGCCTCATCTGTGAACAGCTAGAGAAGATGTGAAAAGTTTTGAACATTTGGCGGTGATTAAAGTTATCCTTAAAAGCAGGCTATTTCCTTTTATTTCTATGAACACAAGGTTGATTATTCCCCTCAACACCAAAGAAAGCACTCAAGTCAACATTAAGAAAAATCTTATCAACCCATGACTCACCTTTGGCTGTTGGACAGGCGGAGAACAAAGAAGCTGGTAACAGGCTGCCTCTGTCTTCACTGTGGCCACAGGATAAGTATTAGTACATAGTATTAAGAGATTTGTATTGTTGCAACCTCTCAGCCACACCTTCACATAGTACTGCACTGACATAAGAAAGCACTCTGAGCAGCGTTATAAAGGGAAACATCATGAGATGCTTGAGATGGCTCTCTCTTTAACTTTATGTTCTTAACCAAAATGTGCAAGAACTGCCTGCCCCTTTCAGAATCAAAATACACTGGATTTTTATTTAGCCTAAAATAATTGTTGCTATTTGAAGTGTAAGTTTAAGACATTTTAAAGTTGTTTAATGTTGATGAAAGTCATGATTCATTTAGCCAGTATTTAGCTCTGTGGAATTTAGAAGTAACTTACCTGTGTCTCAGCTGTGACTGCGCATTTGAGGTATGTTGAGTGCTCAAAAGTGCCCTGACCTGGAGTACTTCTGAAGTTTGATGCAGGGGTGTGTCTAAGGGGTGGCCAGACAAAGTCCAGCCCTGGAATTTGATTGGACATCCCAGGTGACAAACAGCAATTTCCAAATGGGTATCTACTACTGTATTTGGTGGTAAAATTGGAGCACTTTGCCATTTAAATTCAAGATATAACAATGTTTAACCATTCAACACTGGCATGTTGACGTTAGAGCAAGATAAACATTTGTCATCTGGGCAGCTGTTTTATATGTGATGGCCGTTGATGACAGATGTTAAAGCTCCATATACTTTTGTGTGTCATTCTTGATAAGGGCATGATGGCAGCAACCTTTCTGTCAGCCTTTGCTTTTGAGATTTCAGTAAAATCCAAAAAATAAACAGTTTTGCCTTACAAGTGAGATTTCGCTATGTTTGTCTCAGTGATCAAATCTATAGTCCCTGTACTGACATGCAAAATCCACCCGAAAGAAATAAAATGTTCTTGTACGCAACGGAAACTATCTGGTTTCTTGCACTTGAGACTGGGTTCTATTCTTCTGGCCTTTATGTTTAGCTGTCAGAGATTGTTTTCTATTGTTTCTCTGCTTCTCCTCTTTCCCCTGGGATCATTTGTCTTCCCTCAGCAGTATGTTGTCCTTGTAGGTGTGAGGTTACAGCTGGTTATAAGGGTTTTCTTAACGTCTGGCAACTGCACGGCTGTACTGATAAAGGAAGAACATAGTGAGAACATTATAGATATTTGCTGTACACAGTGGTCTTTTCAGGGTTCCTTCAAGTGCCTCAGGATGTAGGTTGATGAAGTAGTTTGCAGTTGAAATCAAAAAGCACAAATGATAACATGTATGCTATAAAAGTGTTGGGCTGGTGGATTTTAGAGTGCTGATGAAAGGGGAAGAAGCTTTCATCTTAGAGCTGCAACACATTAATAACTTGATGTATTCACTGTAAGCTAATGAGACCAGGTAGTCCAGAACCTGAAAATACAAAATCATGTAGTGTCCTGGTGACCTAGGGTCTTTAAACACTGACAATGTATTTGCAACATCTACTTTCTGGGCAGAGACCTTTGTCAGCTGTTTACTGCAAACGTCAAATAAAAGCATTAAAAAAGCCCCAAAAGATATTTTATAAAGAAGAACTCAGAGGATGGTATTTTAATCATACCATTATACACGGTGGGAAAAGAAATGAAAAAACATAATTTATATATTACAAAGACAGGTGTCAGCCATTGAAATACAAACCATGGCTACCGTAATACCCATACTATCATTCTATTTAGTATGCCAGAAAAATATTGAGAATCCCACACCTGCCTAAAACGCATAAAGCGCTTTGAGTGGTCGGAAAACTAGGAAGGTGCCATACAAGTACAGTCCATTTACCATTTCATTTAGTTTATATTGTGCTTACATGATGCATACTCCTAAGTATTGTTGAATTTAATCAAACTGCCTAAAACTAAGACACAAGGCCAGGTAGTACACCATCACAGAAGAACTGTTGTATTTCTTGGTCTCCAATTGCACACTTCTTGATGGAAACTTGAAGGTGACAGGGAACATAATGCACGGGGTACAGAGTAGCTTTGTTGCTTGAGTAGCTTTTTGAAAGTATTATAAACTAACTTCTGAAAGGACCAGACTGAAATAGTACAGCTTTACTGTTTGAGTGGTCACAAAGACTAGAAAGGCACTATACAAAAATATGGAACATTTACATTTACATACTGATCAGCATCACTGTAAATGTGCCAGTATATTAGCCAAAAGGCTAATTTTCAGCTGTTGTCTCTTGGCCTGATGTTAAATTATCCATTCAAATAACAATAACACAATATGTATGATTAGAATAGGAAAAAAACAAAACATGAACATATGAACATGATAAAAAGCTGAGAGGAGTAAAGCAGCATCATGTAAAGTAGCAGCTGTAAACTGCAGGCGATTAAAACCAGAAGGGACGCAATCTGGCACACAAGCCAAGTAAATGAGCGCAAACAAGGAGGGCAGGGACTAGGTATGATGGAGGGTCTGGTTGCCTTTTTTATAATAAGTTATTATTATTATTATTATTATTATATGCAAGAGATGCTGTATCATATATTTAACAGAAGAATGTTCCAAAACTGGAAAAGCACTTACTGTAAAGGATGTCTGGCCGAGGCATCTTTTCCTCCTTGGGACAACTACGTCCCCTCTGTAATCTGCCAAACATTTTTCTGAACATTGAATCTGGTGAATGGGGGAGATGCTTATCCATTAAGAATTTTGAATATTAAACAAGCATTATGAAATTTAATACCATTTTCAGAGAAATGGAGACCATATCTAGGGAGTACATTACAGTCATGGTATCTTTTAGGTTTATTATCCAGGACCTTGAGAGCTTGTTATACACAGACTATACCGGCTTCGTTATTGTATCAGCGGTAAGAGACATATGTGAGATCACAGCATGGAAATAAATCTTAGCAGCTTGAGGTGTCAGGTATTTCCAAAGAAATCTAAAAGTGTTGGTTTAAAAATGTTTTTGGAACAACTTGCTTAACTTGTTTTTTGAAGCAGAGTCTTAGATGACACTGAGGCATTTCAAACTGGAAACCACCTGTCGCTTCTCACTTCATGTATAAACTGAATTTTGTTCTGAGCAATGAATGTCACTTGCTTGTTCTGTGAGTAACGTTAAGTTGTTGGGTTTTTTTACATTAAGATGCAAGCAAGAATCTGCAATCCACTGTGTGACGACCTCCATCATCTGTGTAAGTTTGAGAGCTGCTTCTTCGCAGTTTTCTTCACGTATCATCCTGGACGTCAGCTCCAGTAAAGAGGAGCAGACCTCGAATAGAGAAGGGGTGACACTTGATCCTCACACACTGCTTTCTGTTTTGGATGTAAGATTTGAATCAGCATAAAGTGGCAGAAGAAAAATGTAATTTTGCCATTTTGGTAATGTTGTGTTTAACTGTCAATGTATTTTCTTAAACTTAGAAACAGTGCACATACAGCTTCCCCCTTATCAAGTTTAGCTTTAATATTTTCAACTAGATAACAGTTGACTTTTGTAGTCGAGTGAGTGACTGAAGCCAAAATACATGGGATGTAAAATGACTGATCAGCTGTGCTGCTACATATTTTTCTGCTACCTTTAACAAAACAGGAAGAATACTTCCATGTCTTTTATTATTCCAGGTTGTATCAAAGCAATAGGTTTAATTATAGCATATTTCCAGGCTGCAGGATATACAGAAAATTAATAAAGATGGTAAAAAGCAGCTCCCCTCCGATTCTACTGATGGAAAGGTGGTGTTGGATACTGCTCAACAATCTGACAAGCTCTTTGTTTGGAGCATACTGAGTACAATATTGTTTTGGGGCTAAATGTAATTGAAGCTGTAGTAATTAATCACAGTCTAGAATGGTCAGAATATTGAATAGATCACTATATACTGACAGCTAAACGCTTATGCAAGATTTTTTACCACCTGTGAATATCTCTGAGTGGCTGTAAATGTTGTGAAATGTCGAGCTGTAACTGACCTCCCATATATTACCATAGACACCCACAGCCACATCAATCATTAAAATCATCTTCATAAAATCTATAAGCTTTTTTATCGACTGAGACATCAAATACATAAAATAAAACAAAACAAGACAAATTCTTTGCTTTGCATAGGTCCATTCTTACTCCACTATGTGTTTATTTCTTTGTTTTTGTCACTTGTTTTGGTCTTGTGCAATTAGCAGAATAATTTGCTCTTTTACAAATGATAATAGGCACAAATAACAGTACATACACACCTTCTGAAATATATCCAGGACGCATACACAGACACATTTCATACATGTTAACGCAGTAAAATACAATACAGAATAAACATTAAAACAATTCAGTTCTTTATCATAGATGTAAACTAAGGTATTATTAATGAGAAAAATAAAATGTTGCTACAATAATGCAACTTAATGTCAAGTAATAAAGCTAATGAAAACTGTGGTTATATTTCTGCTCCAGCATGCATGTCATACTTTCATAAAACACTCCTTAAAGATAAACTCCCTGATTTTTTTTAAGTAGCCAACAGCATCTACAAGTTCAGAAATGTCCCTCAGTTCAGTTGATGTTTCGAAACTCAACAGTAAGCTGGAAGGATTTTCAGAGGTACTACTGGTGCTGTGACCAAATCAGAAGAGTACCTTTAACACAACCATTACGTAACATGAGGACCAGATTATGGTTCTCTCTGAAATGACTACATGACATCTACTTCTTGGTCAGTGTTTTGTTTCCCACGTCAACTTGAATGTTAATCAGTGTTATTTTCTCTCTGACTGAAAAAATAACTTGGCACCCTGAAAAACTTTTTTTTTTGCTGCTCATCTCACTTTTCAGCACCTGTCTGTTTGTCCATCTGTCCTTCTACCCACTCACGAGCGCCTCGCCTGGCCACCTCCAGTCCCGTCGCGGCACCAATTAATCTACCAAAACACATGAACAGACCTGTTAGTTTTGTCCACAGGATTTACCAAATGCAGCTCTCGTCCTCTCTCTCTGGTACACAGTTAAAGGGGAAATTCCGGTACAAAAGCAAAACAATCAAAACCTTTCAGGGCATTTTTTTTGTAATACGCGTTTACCTCGGCTGACATGCTGATTATTATGTGTGAATCAATAACAAATATATGTTTTGTTTTATTGCAGATGAATAGGAAACTAGGTTAGTTGCCCCAGAAACCCGATGTAGCTATAATAGCTAATCAATGGGCTAATTACTGTGTTTACCTTAGTTAGGACTCAGATGTGGTATTGAAAAAGGACTTGTGTAAAATTACAATACATTTGGAAGGCTTTAGAAGGCACATACATTGCCCAATGCACATCTTTTTGCCAGATTCTTTATTTCCTGAATCTCTAGAAGGAGGTGGCGTGAGAGTAGGTTGAAAAACCGGAATTTTCTGGGGCAGGCATGTAATCTAGTATGTCCACTACTCACATAGTAAGGTAGTTACGTGGTGTGGAGCCATAGAGCCTGAGCAGGCCTGTTCTTTTCTGCTCAAACAAAAGGTCCTGCAGATGGCAAACTATCAAAAGCCACATTACTGGAAATGCTACACAGTGTTCCGATTAAGCCCTTTCCAAACATGCGATACGTAACATTGCTGGCTTCATGTGTCTGTTAAAGTGATGGCTTTTGTCATTTAGACAGAAGGGACTACCTTAATGTCCTCTATGGCTTAATACAGACATGACCATTATGGAAAGATCCACAATGCTTGTGCAATATTTGCCACCTGGTGCATGAGAGGGAACGGCGTCGCTGTCGGAGAACAGATGTGACAGAATTACACAGAGGTAGAAGAGTGCTTTCTATTCTCTTGTAGCGTGTCAATTAGGGAAATTAAACTGATTGGCCTGTTGCAGCTTTATGACGATGGTGAGGACGTCCTCTCAGGGATTCACTGTTTGATCATTTATGAGAATTTCACTTCCTCCTTTCAGAATGACAACATGTTAAGTTTGGACATTTGCTATTTGCTCAAATGCTGTATGTAAATCGTTTTGGTGTATACTGATGAATGAAAATCTGAAATATAGGGAGAGAGACTGCTGCTCTGATTACTTCTGTGGGCGTGCAATAATAACCTTTCTCTGCACTGCATGGGGAAAAAGCTTTATGGACTGATCTAACAAGAATCTTAAGGTGCTTATTCAGACATGAGACCTACATATTAAATTGCCATCAGATTAATGTAAAGAAGTGCATGTCTGAAAGGGGCTTTAGTGATTGATTATGCAGAAACAGATAATGGTGAAAAATAGAAAGTCAGTGATTACTCTGAGCATAAGGTTGTCACCTATTTTTTTTGTTCCTTTTTTTTCTACCCATTTGGAATGACGAGTTTCACAAGCACCATGGCCACCAAGCATTTTGTTCATCCTATTTAAATCAGTGACATAGTCACTACGTAATCAGAAGACCTAAGTATTATGCAATCCAGTTCAGCAGCAGCACAAACTGCAGCCTCCAAAATGACCACACAGTTAAATCAACACCTCGTGGGTGACTGGCTCAGGGGGTAGCGCGGATCGCCCACTAATTGGAAAGTCGGTGGTTCAATCCCCGGCTCCTCCAGGCTGCATGTGGAGCTGTCCTTGGGCAAGATACTGAACCTCAAATTGCTCCTGAAGGCTGTGCCATCAGTGTTTGAATGATAAGTTCCTTTCTGTTGTGCAGTTGGCACCTTGCATGGCAGCCTCTACCATCAGTGGGTGAATGTGACATGTAGTGTAAAGCGCTTTGAGTGGTCAGAAAACTGGAAAGGTGCTTTAGAAATAAGCTTCAAGAAGGCTTGCAGGACTGCATTAATTTTAGCTAGGTGGGCCTAATAAACTGAACACTAAGTTAACAATTTATTACTAATGTGGATTATGTTCATACAACTTTGTCCAAAGACTCTGCTCTCATTTGCAGAGCATCTTGCTAGTATTTGACAGTCAAACCAATGTGTTGTCAATATTAAGGAAAGTGGGACGGCCATCTTTTCAGAGAGTAAGTTAGCTTGCAATCTGAGTTTTTCTATTTGCACGAATACTCTCGAATGCCATGCCTTTAAGTTACACCTGTTGTAGGGGAGCTAGCTATAGCTGACACTTAGCGCTTCTGGATGCTCACAGGAGGAAACTCGTTCTCGTCGTCTAGACACACGGGTCCAGCAGCGAACTCGTGTTCTGGAATGACTTCGCCTTTCTTTGCTCCGCCGTCTTCAGAGTAGCCTGGGTAGAAACAGGGGGCAGACAATTCTTTAGAGCACCCTGATACTCTATACTTAACGGCGGACCTAATGTTCTCCTTGTTTGAATGTTTAATAAGTTCCCATTAGATTAGAAGTATGTGCCAAACTAACGTCAAAAGACAAAAGTATTTCTACATGTTCAGATGGAAGTTCACACCTCCACACATCTCCACCTGGACAACTGCTCCAAATAGTGTCCATATATGAAGACCTGTATTGACTGCTAAGAATCTCCCTGCTTCTGTCTCCAAAAAGTATGTTGTCCACCACAAACATTGCAGTCCTCCTTAGTTCAAGCCATTACAGTCATAAGCTGAATAAAAAGGCCTGTGGTAGTTAACCATTCTGTTTAGATAGGGAAGCGATTTCAGCAATACAGTCAAACCCTTCCTGTTACGCACAGATGGAGAAATGTCTGCGACTACTAACCTGTGAGGGTTGCAGTGATGGGACCAGAGGCTGGTAAGGCAGCGGTTGCAGCGTAGGACGGACAAGCCTGTGCTGGCCCTGTGACCTCTGACCCTTCTGACTCTGCTTCTTCACACTGGTCATCATCAACACCAAAAAGCCTAAGAGAGGAAGAGTAAGAAGGAAGGAAGCATGAACATCGGAGTGAAAGCTGTAAATCAACTTAAAATTTGACTTGTTTCTCCTGAGTTCTCTGGAAAGTTCTGGTATTTCATAACCTGGGTCTCATTCTCATAATTGTGGCCATCCTCACTATGGGTCATGCTAACTTCTTGAACATCCTTTAAAGACAACAATGTAAACAAACCTTCTCTCATTTGCAGCTACCCACATGCTTAAATGGACACTGACCCACCGCAGAGATAGGGACTCCAACAGAAGTAGATCCCTATGCGTTAGCTACAGTAGCTAATCCAGGAGGCTAAGCTGTGCTTACCTTCAGTTGGACAGAGAGACAAGTGTTTAAAATGATTTATGTAAAACTGAAGTTTTTTAGAAAAGTGGCTCATGCTGACTTAATTATTACCACCATTTTTAATTAGCATGACTCAGTCAAACAAACACAAAATTATCAGAATGAGAACCAGAGTAAAATACTGGAATCTTCCTGTAAATCCCCCGTGTGGAGGATTTGAAAATGTCTGAATTTGTCAACTTCAAGTCGCAGAATCCAAAAAAGCTAAATTTGTTTTATCTCTGTTGTATTATGAATTATTTTTATGCAGGAAATAAAGCAACTTTCAGACAAAAGAAAAAAGCTCGTCTCAGCCTTAACGTAGAAACATTTCTAAATTTAGCTTTTGTGGTGGTTCGCACATTACTAGTTCCTTTTGATTTTAAATTCATATCCTATAGTTATATATTCACTTAAAGGACATTAAAAGCAATAAATGTTTTCTCTTTTGTTACTCGGCTGTAAGGTTGGTCTCTATGAAAACTCCCTCTCTGAAATATTCTTCAGTAGTTACAGGAGAATCTAATGAGATAACATTGCCAAAGATGATTTAAACATTCAAAAAAATTATCCAGCTCATTCCTTGTAAATTTTACTTCTGTAAAGTATACAACTTTTGGTAAAACTGTTAAAATTAAGGATTTATTAATAATGAATTCTTGATTGAATATAAGTCTGCTTTTCTTATTTTAAGTAAAAAACCAAGGCGTACTTCAGCCAAGAAATCTGACTAACTGTATGGACTAAAAACTCTGCTCTCAGGGTGAGTAGAGCGCAGGGCTTTCTTCCCCCTCTTTCATTTAGTCTAATGTTTAACATCAACCCCACCCCTTTAAAATCAGTTGTAGCCTCACCTGTGTTTGTGAGCCAACATGCACTCGCCTCCATCCAGAGGATCAACATTGTAGATAAATAGCTGGCCGTCAGCTGTGGCCACCAGCAGCCGTGGGAGCTTCTGGATTCTGAAACACCAGATTGAGTATCCATTTCAGTTGGTTTGGAACGTCCGACCCAGAGTGTACATGATCTAACCCAACAGTGAGAGGAATGTGGGAGGGGGGTTCATTTATACTTTTGTCATCCTAAAGCTAGTTTGCCCCATTACTGTGAGTCTTTTGTGGGTTGAGTACTGGTTACAATCGCTTCTCTCTCAAAGTATAAAACACAACTGGTTCTGTCAAGAATACACTTAGAAGAACACACAAACACAGAATGACTGTAATGTAAAGACTACAGAGAAGCTCACATAGCCAGAGTGCAGATGTTCCTCTGACCGGACGTGAGGAGGTGAACGGTGGCGAAGGCCCGGTCCTGACTCATCATGCCGGATACCTGAGCAGGGAAATAGCTGCTGGCTGCTGAGAACATCTTCCCCACGTAGGCTGTCCAGGTGGCAGCCTCTTCCCCTCCACTACAGACAGGGTAACAAGCCTCCTTTAGAACAAGTTTATGCTCACAGAGATTTCGGCTTTCTTACAGTGCAAATGCTTTGCTTCTAGTTTTCCGATTTGCTTAGATTTTTTGTTCTAATAAAAGTTATAGAAAGTGGATCCTGGATACTAATAAATCACTGGGACTTTAATTTATGAAAGACACAGAAGGCTGCCATAGTATTTCTTTTATCACTTTTATTACTTCTCAGGTACTGCATGGCCCAGAAACAGCACAAGCTATTTGCTGTCTCACAGTACTGAACTACAATGACTGGAAACCTGGGACTAGCTGAAGCTAGTTAGCAGCAAGATGCCCCCCTTCTCCACAGACAACATTCACACACTTGGCAGTGCTTGACATTCAGATAACACTGATTAGAAGAGATTGTGGAGGTGAATAGACTGTGTGGGAATAATACCACCACTGCCATGGACTCCAAACACTGGACAAAAGAATGCTAACACATGGCTAACTAACGCTAACAAGACGTCTAAAAAACAGGACTGTCTGGCAATAGATCTGCTCACACTCCACACACAGATTGTGGGTGATTTTACTGTTAAAGATGTAAAAGGAATTAGCATTTAGAACCCCAAAACATGCTGCTTTCCCATGGATCTGGTCTGTGACAGAATGAATCCCACATATTCTAGCTGCACACCCAAATGTGAAAAACATCATTGTGCACATAGGGACCAATGACGACGTGAAACAACAATCAGAGATACTAAAACAAGCCTTTACCGATCTATTGAACACACTCTCTCTCTCTCTCTCTCTCTCTCACCCCAACCGGTCGAGGCAGATGGCCGCCCACCCTGAGCCATGGTTCTGCTCGAGGTTTCTGCCTCTTAAAAGGAAGTTTTTCCTTGCCTCTGTCGCCTAGTGCTTGCTCTTGGTGGGAACTGTTGGGCTTCTGTAAATATCATCACAGAGTACGGTCTAGACCTGCTCTTTTATGAAAAGCGCTGTGAGATAACTGTTGTTGTGATTTGGCGCTATATAAATAAAATTGAATTGAATTGAATTGAACTCCTTGAACACTGAGGTGTGTCAGCAGCTCTCTGCCAGCAGTCAGGAGACGAGTGGAGAGATTCAGCACATTGTTGGAAGTGAACACATGGCTTTCAACTTTGTGTACTCTTCATTCACTGCACTTTATTGACAGTAAATAAAATTAAAAATGTCAGAGCCACAGACATACAGTATATTAGGGTAAATGGTACGTATTTGCCTCAAAAGTCAGGACTAAAACTGTTTATGTCTAACTTATTTTACTTCCTGTGTCATATATGATCCCTCTGCTAAGGACAAGAGACACAAGGACTCATTAGAACCACAAGACATAACAAAACAGGCCATAAACCTTGTATGGGAGTCACCTCAACACCCACCTGAAAAGAGTTTAAAATATGAAGTATATCAGAGTCAAGGGATAGAGTCTCTGCCCACTACCAGCTACCACCCGTGAGCATTCACTTTCTTCTCCTCTCCGGACCCACCTGATAATAACGTGTGTTTTATTTCATATTGTTTTGAATGTCATTCTAATGCTTTGCTTTGCCTTTGTAAAGCACTTTGAATTGCCTTGGTGTCTGAAATGTGCTATACATAAAAAGCTGCCTTTCCTACAACTTAATTTAGACTTTGGTGAGTACATTGTTATCCAAACTGATGATGAACCAGTGTCCAGAGCTAGAATAAAATAAAAGCCAAGTTCAAGTTCAAATCATAGTTTTCCTTAAATATAGCATCCAATAGGGGAAAGGTCTACACTTTGATGCCATGTGGTTAAATTAGCTTGTTGTGTTTTGTGTGTGTTTTGTGTGTGTGTGTGTATGTGTGTACCTAGGTCCCAGTTGTTCCAGTTTAAAGATATGCACAGTCTCTGTGTTGCTGGATGCACAGAGAAACTGGCCATCAGGGCTGAAGGATAACGAGCTTATATTGACGTACCTGCAGACAGACACATTAACACACACACACATACACAAGGAATAAACCACAGTCTTCTCATCTCTCGAGGATCTCAGCAAACACAGATTATGTGCCATTTAATTACTATAAACTATCAGCGTGTAATAAAGTCTCCAGCCACAAGTGCGTGCATGCCTGCAATGCAGCGCTGCATGTTTAACTATATTGGAACACGTTATTTAGTAAGGTTTAGCTGTGTTCATACATTGGACAGTGTACTTCCTTGATAAAGTACAGATCTTATATAATGTGTTTGATTTCTGACCTCTTCATCCCCCGGCGGAACTCAAACAGACGCAGGCCCTCAGGAACAGAGAAGACTCGGATGACGGTGCCCTGTAAGACAGACAGCCAGTGAGGTGCTAGCTTCACAATGGTTTACAAGAGCTACATCATTTCTAGCAGATACTTCCTTAACATGCAAAAACTGAGATTTCTGTAAGGAACTTAGTGGTGTACAGCAACTGTTCTTCCCTCGTGATGATCTCCTGTGTTCTTGAGGTTACTATGCTCTTTTATCCAACAATAGAAAGGCATTGAAAGAAAGAAACAATGTACTGATGATTTTGCTATTATTAGGAGAGAGATTTTGAGATGTAAGATGTAAAGTCTGATAGACCAGACTAGAGGATAGGTCATGAGGCTATTTTAAGTAAAATAATGAATTCTCTTGGGAGCCAGAATGTAGACATGGTAACCTGCCAAAACCTGTTCACATTTAGGCTTAAGGCTGGGGTAGGTAACGTTGGAGAAACCAGTAAGAGACAGCTAGATTTAGTATCCAACAGAAAAGTTCCCAGCGCCTCTCTTAAAGCCTCCCTCCAAAGCCATTACCCCAAAACACATGTTCATGCGCAGTGAACGCAGGGGCAGAGTGCAGGCAGATAGCCCAGCCAATCATTTCATTCACACTAAATGGCCAGATTATTTCAGTCCTGAAAGCCACAGATACAAGATTTTTTGTCAGAGCATTTGATTTAGTTTTTACTGTCGGGATGTAAAAAGAATTTCAACGCATATAATTAAAGCCTATCCCAGCTTTAAAGATGGAGCGAGTGGAAAGCTCAGTGTTCAAAATGACAGGGTTCTTCTGGAACAATGTGTTCCAGAGGGACGTTCTACTTAAGTCTCCTTGAGTAGAATGGGAGCCAGAGACTTCAGCCATCAAGCTCCTCTCCTGTGGAACCAGGTCCCAGTTTGTGTTCAGGAGGCAGATACCATCTCCACATTTAAGCCTACATCTACACTACTAAATTTTCAGTTCAAAACACAGAGTTTTTGCTATGTTTGCACAAACGTCCACACTAAAACGTCAAATCCAAAGACCAAAAACAGAGAGGTTTGAAAACGCTGCTGACCCGGTTCTTGTTTTAAAACTCCAGGGAGGTGTATTAGTGCGGAGGGGCGAAAACAGGACATTAAAAACACACAGACACTCACATTTGGCTTCCAGATTGGGTCTTATCAGCCATGCAAAACAAAAACACAATGCTACAGACAGTGTTTGTGTTTTGGTATTTTTATTAATATATTTTGTTCTGTGTAAATAACACTTGTACTATGCATGTTGCCGTATTTACTTTGTACTCCCGTGTTACTTTCAGTAACAGTTCCACTACTGTGTCGATCCATGCAAAAAAAATCTCTGGTGTGGATCTTCGTCTGTAGTAGTACTTTCTTCTTTTGATAAATCTTCTGCAACTGCGGAGTAGACAATTGGCTTCATATTTACACCGGAACATGTATGCCCAGTGTACGTGAATGGTCACTAGATTTTCTGTTTAATATAGACAAAGATAAATTCTGATCCGCAGCTAAAACGCTGGTTTAGACAGAGATTGTTTTTGTTTTAAAACTCAGTTTTTAAACAAAAAAGTAGTAGTGCTGATGTAGTCTAAGACTAGGCTTAAGACTTTCCTCTTTGATAAAGCTTATAGTTAGGGCTGGCTCAGGTGAGTCCTGAACCATCCCTTAGTTATGCTGCTATAGGCCTAGACTGCCGGGAGACTTCCCATGATGCACTGAGCTCCTCTCTCCTCCTCTCCCTCTCCATCTGTATGCATTCGTATCCCATTAATGCATGTTACTAACTCCACTTCTTCCCTTTCCTGTAGTCTTGTGATTTCTCAGCCCTCTCCTCTCTCCTTCTGACACTTTCTGCAGGTGTTTCTGGCTCCGGAACTGTGGGGTCTGGATCTCTGGTTGCGGGCTTCCTGCAGCCCCCATGTTCCCATCTCGTTGCATGAACATCCATAAAAAGACCAAAGTGTTTGATGGCCAGGCTGCCAACCTAGGACTAACTCTTGCCTCATGTTTGGAGCTAAATATACAGCAAGCCTATCTTAGAAGGTCTGAGACTTCAAAGGCCTTTCTTACCCTCTCTGACGCACTGGCAAGTTTGGTGGCTGAGGCGTTGAAGGTGAGAGCTGCCAGTGGACTGTCGTGAGCCGGGATCATTGTCAATGTGTTCTGAAACCACCATGAGGATGACATAGGAGACAGAAAGAAAGTTTTATTCCACATTGACATAATGTTTATATCACCAAGACTAGCTGCATTTCCATCTATTTGCAGTTATTTATTGTACCGAAGAGGATATGGACCCCATGTGTATGTATTTGAGTCAGAATTCTGACCTTTAAGTCAGAAAATAAATTTTTTTTAATATGTGGCCCTAAACCTCTTCCACAAATCCAGAAATTATACATTTCCCAATATTGCAATGGTTTACACGTTTTTGAAAGCATCTTGTTGATGAAATAATGACGAGATATAATACTAGTAGAAGCCATTTGCCAAATAAATAATATTCCAGTCTTGGCCAGAATACCTGCTGTCCCAAACCCTGTTGCTCTGCTGTATGAAGCAACACAGAGCGGAGGGAGGTGTTTTCTGTCTGGCTGAGTTCACATGAACAGCCAGCATGTGGCAGAGATTAGCTGACGTGTTTCCAGTTAAGAAGAAACCTGAGGTAGTCTGACTCTGAGCAAAGGAAGTTAGATCAACCAAGCTGGCAGTGGAGGAACAATACGAGCCGCTTGCTCTGAGGAAAGCTAGACTTAAAACTTGTGTGTACAAGTAGATAAGCACAACTGATTACTTAAAAGTGCTCTCACTCCAGGGTGAAGAAAGGTTTCGCAACCAACGCACAGTGTCACAGCTACGTACTGACATGTTATCACATTTTTCAGACCTTGTATGATATGTGGGGCCAAAGTCCCTTCCTACCTGAGCCACAGCTTAGAGATAGCCTCCCTGGTGTGTGTTCTATAGTGCCCCCACATCCCAAATGTTCTTCCCAGCACACTGATACAGTATACTCTATATTTTTGGACACCCTGGAACCTCGGCTTCAGTTCTCGGACATTGTCCATAATGGCACCATTCCTAAGATCAAAAGGCCCCAGGTCCCAGGAAAAATATCTTGAAGTCTAAGATGTTATACAAACAGACACCAGGGGCTGTGCCATCAGAGCGAACAGTGTCAGACAAACAAGTATCAGAACACTGAGAGAGGAGAAGATGAACACAAAGTGCTTCAGAGAAAACAGTATGACTACTGGCCCCTGAGCCAACTTGTGTTCTGGCAATAACTTAAGTGTCAGGTGTGTGACCTGAGATTTGTGCAAGTTAAAGGAAAAATAAGAACCACTTGTGACAAGTCTTGAAAGATTTTTGACCCACTGTAAAGGATAGATCTAGTTTATTACGTCTTATCTTTTCCCAATAACAGCATACTTGATAAATAAGAAAGTGAGGTGGTTACTAGTCGTCACAAATATGTTTTTGTCTACAATAGAAACAATATTTAAAATTATACGCAACTATATGTAAAACTAAAATGTATGTAAACATAAATTTAAATTAAACTATATGTAAACTTAATGTAAAACTGATGGTGAGACATGTTTCTATGTTTTAGACTCCACTGTTCATTCCAAGCCTACAGACACTGAATGAAATCTGATAAACAATGTAGGTGCCATAAACCTGACTTAAATCCCTGAGGATGACAGATTAGCCTTATATACAGTCTATGGTTGTAGCATGATAGATGTTCTGTGATGACATGTTTCTTACCAAATTGTTGGCATCGTACACTATGATCTCCCCAATAGTGGCACTGCCAGGGTACGCCAGGTAGGAGTTGGAATGGCTGATAGAAAGAGCGCAGAGACCTGCAAGGGGAGCGAAAGGAGAAAGAATAATTGACCTGAATAGAAGTTCATGGCAAACATGGGTACTGACAACCAGGGAACAAACCCATCAGTATATTAAACCACTCCAATAGTCTAAACAAGCAAAACATGAATAAACTGTATGTGTATAGCCTTGGACAAAGTTTTTAAATCAGCAATAACACTGATTTTTGCCACTTGGTGGCAGTAGAACAAACAGTGGCAGTGTGAACACAACACCGGCATCTTAGCTTGTTAGCAAACAGTTGCCTGTTTCCACGTCCAGCAGAACAACATTAGCATTTGTTTGGAGTGGTGTGTCTACTTAGACAATGTTATGTCAATTTTCTCTCCCTTTTAACTCTGTTTCGGAGTCCACCAAATCGTGAGGGACTATGTTCACCAGCTAGTCTCTAACTGTGTCTGTCTGCTGTTTGGTGCTGAGCAGGCCGTGTACTATGGGTTTATCATAGTTGTTTTCAATAAAAACAGCTACATGATCAGTTGTTGGATAAAAATATTTAGCTGCTAAACTGGCTACAGCAGCAATATGCCAACTGCAGTGGCATAGGCTATATGCAAGAATCAGTATATGCCGGTTGGAATTGGTATGACAGTAGAACATGACTGACAGAACGTTTAGTAGAATAGCTGCAAGAGAATCAAACTGGAACTAAAAACTAAACTGGAAGAGTGAAATATCATGACACTGCTATATACGCCTACTGCTGTGCATCAACGTCCCCCTTGATTCTTAAGAAGACTCTCCTGGTTAAATAAAGGCTATAAAGTGAGCTACTTTTCCATCTTGGGGTGCTGAGCAATTTATCAAACTGTTCATTAGGTTGAGTAACAACTAATGAAGCCGCAGGTGAAACAAAATTCAACTTATCTATAC
This sequence comes from Micropterus dolomieu, assembly GCF_021292245.1. Taxonomy (NCBI): domain Eukaryota; kingdom Metazoa; phylum Chordata; class Actinopteri; order Centrarchiformes; family Centrarchidae; genus Micropterus; species Micropterus dolomieu. Next base: position 1,961,124 of record NC_060151.1, on the reverse strand, counting down.
GAAGTTTGCAATAAATATGTACATAAAGGATAATTCCAGTTTAATTTTTGTAGTTTCTCTTAGTTATTATTATATTGTTTGTGTTATTTGGTATGAACACTTACCTATCTACATGATCCAATAACATGTCATACAAACTAGTTTGTTTGAAGGCCTTCACCAGGGGGTTTGTTGACAATCTATGTGATCATCTGACTGCTTGTGTTTCTTGTCCTGACAGAATTATGTTAATATGTTGCTGTGTTCCCAGATCTCAGGAAATAACTTTGTGAGTACAGTGTTATTATCACTAATAGGACGTATGGCCAAATCTATGGCAATAAATCCCTTTAAAACCCCACTACCATAGCACCACAGAAAGTGTATGTGAGAACCACATCCGCTGTCTTGTATTAACGTCTTACCTGTTGGGTTGGATGGAGTGTTGAGCAGAGTCTTGAGCAGCTTCATGTCTTTGATGTTGTGGATATAAATGGACTCTTCAAGACACACCACGAGCCTCTGCAAGACACAGCAGACCTCAGGTCATCGCACGCTCAGTGAATCCCATTCATTATAGGAACATATGTCACAACGACCTCTCAACTGTTCTCACTCAATTGCACAAAAGGGAACTCAAAGCTGCAGTCTCAGACATAGCTCACAGTGACATGCAACAATATTCTTCTGTGCTCGAGTCATTCGGAGAAGTTATTCTCAATTCAAATGAATATATACAGCACCAATTCATAATAAGTTACCTCATTGTACCTTTCATATAGAGCAATTCTAGACCGTACTCTTTGTAATAGCTAGCCCCCCCCCCCCAACCTACTCTATAATGATAGCCATATAGCACACCGGCCCCCTTCATTGTAATCTCGGAGGGTTGGGGATGAATTGGGGTAGCTCTCACCTGTCTGTTGAGCTTGACAGCCAGGATGTTGTTGGGGTAGCTGTAGTTGCAGATCTCCGTCCCCTTCTTGAAGTGGTAGATGTTCATGCGCTGCGGCATGGAGGTGCTCACCACGACTACCAGACTGCTGGAGAACAGACGCTCCACGATGTAGATATCTGGAGCCTCTGCTGGGAGAGAACATGGAGCAGGCAGACAGGCAGTCATAGGGACACTGCTTTAATGGTGACTTCTCCAAAGTATCACTCACACCCAAGAGGAAGACATTAAATTACCACAAACCTTCCCTCTCTTGAACTTGAATTTCTATTCGCTGAGAAGAAACACATACACTGTTTAACAGTATACTTCATTCTTCAAACACATAACATGACCAGGATTTGTAGAATTTTAGGATTTTACAACAGAGGCAGGCAGCCTGCAGGAGACTACAAGCTGGACTTCATCTGTCATGGATAATGACAGACAGAAAAACAAAGAAGACGTGCAATATGATGAAGAGAACTTAATGTTTGGCTATCTGCCCAGCCAGCCTGGACTGTTGCTAGTTTGCTTTTATAACCATCAGATTCACAGAGGATGGCATCTCCACTGCCCTCCACTCAGCCCTCGCACACCTTGAGAAAATCAACACCTACATCAGAATGCTGTTTGTGGATTTCAGCTTAGCATTCAACACAATCTCCCCATGAAGCTGATCAGCAAACTCAGGACTCTGGGTTTAAATACAACACTCTGCAACTGTATATTGGATTTCCTCATCAACAATTTTGTGGTGCACAGAGACCAACCTACTGCTCAACGTCAGCAGAAACAAGGAGCTGATCGTTGACTTCGGAAAAAAGGAGATAAAGACACAGACTCCTGTCTATATCAGTGGAGCTGAGGTGGAGCAGGCGAACAGTTTCAGGTTCCTGGGAATCAGCATCACAGAGAACCTGACATGGTCGTCTCACATCTCCACGCTGGTGAAGAAAGCTCAGAAACGACTGTAAATTCCCACGCAAAGTTCTTGTCACACTCACGGCACAGTCTTCAAGAGCAATTTGGGGTTCAGTATCTTGCCCAAGGACACTTTGACATGACTGGAGGAGCAGGGGATCGAACCACCGACCTGATTAGTGGGCGACCCGCTTAACCTCCTGAGCTACAGGCGCTGTAAGAGCCCAAAGGATACTAAAGGACAGTGCCCACAGCCTGTTCACCCTGCTGCAGCGTGACAACAGCAGCTTCTTCCCCTGAGGCTGTGAGACATCATCCTCAGCACTGCACCATGTGAGAGCATTTCTGTGACTTTCATTTTATATGATGTTTGTTTTTGTGAGTAGCATAAAGGGAACTACAGCTTAATCTTGTTATGCAACCCTGTGTCGTAAAATAATAACTAAATCTACCTTGGACCTTTTACCTTGTGTATTTTACTGACTGTTGTATGACTGCTATGTAGAAAATGATTTTGAATAATTCTAAAGCTTGCTGCTATAGAACACTTTTGAGAATCGCACACTTGTTTGACTTGTTTTTGGTTTTCTTTTGACTCAAAAATTTACCTGTTGACTCATTACACCACTCTGACGTCAACAAAAAAGTGACTGAGAGTGGTATTATTATGGAAATAATGTATTTCCTCTGTATTACAAGTTAACTACTGTTGCACAGTAAAAGACTGGGTTGAAAGGAAACAAATTAACCTTAATATAAACTCAACCAGAGTATGAATAATAGACAGATTATGCACTGTGGGTAAATGTAACCAGTGTTTGGCTGTCTTTCTCAAACTCAATGTTCCTTTTAGAGAACCCTGAGGATGTGACGTGGCCTGACATGTGAGCTCATCCACTGCAAACAGGTCAGTCTGGGACAGAGGACCTAATAAAACAGCGAATGCAGAAACTCAATGATCCACCAGGGACACATGGATGATTCTGGTGGCTGTCATCATTTAATGGCTAAACTGACAAATGGGACAGATTACAAGATAAGATAAGTGAATTGTCAGCGCCGTCTTTGAATGGACTGTGTTATAATTAGCCAGTTTGACTGGCTAACTGGATGGATATTTAACTGACACTGATACAAAGTGCAGAGTCAGAGCTCTGTACTGACCACTCTCGTGAATACAGTCCAGTTTTTCCACCATGGTCAGAGAAAACAGCTTGTAGCCGGTCTTTGTTCCCAAAGCCAGTGACCTGCAACACACATACAAACACATATTGAGCATCAGCACAACAGGAAAGCATCTGCAAAGCTCCAGGTACTCTCAGTATGTCAACGGCAGATATTCTTAGCAGGAAATTAATGAATGTACTGTATGTCCTGTATGTAATTCTGTTGTGCCTTCCCTGGTTCTTCCTATAGGGAGCCCCCTAGTGGTGAAATGTGTCATGTACAAAAAGTGCTCTGTTGTCAGTTGTAATTGATCAGCCCTCACAACAAATAAAAGTGGTTTGACAAAAAATATTAACTTGTTCAACTTAAAAAAAACATTCTGGAGCTTTCAACCAGTTGGTTCAGTTCTTATCTGGTGGTATCTGGTGTTGGTCATGTGATAACATGTAATAGATCTGCTGTGAGGAAGACCGTGGGAATGTGGATGAAATCTGCTACTACTAGTACAATTAGGAGGTAGATCTTAGATTAGGTTAAAGGGGCAGTGCACCGGTTTTATACATGAGGATCAGTTTACTCATCTCAAAGAGCCTGTCTGAGAAAACAGTTGTATAATGTCTTCTATGGCTAAATGCATTGCACTGCATTTAGAAATGAAAGATCCAGTGTTTTTGGACCTTAACCCTTACTGCTGAACAGATTTTTACCACTCCTTTTTTGAACTGTCTCTTGTGTGTCCCCCAAGTTTATGTTTTTTTTTTTTTCCAACTTAATGTTTCCAAAAGCAAAAATTAACTTGTAAATGCTCTGTATAGCACCTTTCCCACCACATCTACATTCATTCACTGAGCTCAAACAGAAACTAACATACACTGGCGGAACAGCCGCCAGGGGCAATTCAGGGTTCAGTATCTTGCCCAAGGACACTTTGACATGCAGCCTGGAGGAACCGGGGATTGAACCGCCAACCTTCAGATTAATGGGCAACCTGCTCTACCTCCTGAGCCACAGTCGCCCCCAACTTTCACGCTCAAATAAAAGTGTTTTGGAGCAGATGAAGTTACATTACAATTGCTGTAATGGGACTGAGTAGAGCAGTTAGTAAAACATCAGAAATTAGAAACAAACATGTTCCCAAACATTCTGCTGTTTCCTTTTCCTGTCAGGTGCCCGTTACTGTCTTTATTACTGGGTGTGGTGTTTTTTCATCTGTCCTTAATTAATATAAATAAATCTCTTGTCCCTTGACTACAACCTGTCCATTGTGCAGTTGCTCATGTAAATGAAAAGTATGAAAAGTAAAAGTCGACCTGAACTGCATTACCTAAAGAAGCACTGAAGTTAAAGCCAGAAAAGCTGCATGCTAAATTTGAATACTCTCAAAAGGTGAAAGTTGAAATAAATACGCTAAATACGTGCCACAGTACAGGCTTGAAAAACCTCCAGAAATCCCATACCACTCTCAATTGGCCTTTAGCAGTTTGGCAACAATCACAGGGGCTGGCACATTGGCCCACAAAGTATACCAGCCAGGTCGTTTCCCAAAATCATCACCACATCGTCAAGTGGCAAGGCAGGGTGCATCCCGACAGGCAGCAATGATTCTACAATAAATGAGTATTTAGTACCCGTGTCACCCAACAGCTTAAATCAGAACACGCTTCGCACTCCCATCCGTAGACAAGTGTTCAAAATCACAATCAGTCCATCGGTCCACACACACCAGCTTAGCTGAAGTGTGTGATGTCACATGCTGCTTAACTTTTGACTTTAACAGTGGACACAGGTCCTTCCAATGACCCTCCCCACAGCGGTTTACACACTCTGGCTAATTCAGCTGCTTTAAGCCTAGTGGAAGGGCTTGTGCTCATTTACATAAGATGCAGTGGGATAAGGGATCTCGACATCAGCCACATGTTCAAAGAGAGTGAAATAGTCGAAATACCTAAATATGTGAAAACAATTAGGATAATTCACTTATATATGGGCTACAGCTCAGAAGTGGAAAGGGCACTTGGCAAGTGGTGTCTATCTATAATTCTCCTCATTAACACTGAGTACAGATGTGGTGTGTAGCATACACTTTATAGCCTATTCATGTATAGGATATTTAACCACGAAGATAACCTGCTCGGAGAAATTGCCACGACAGCATACCTCGGGTAAAACGTATCCACCTTTCACTTTGTACACAGCTGGACTAAATCACCTAAAATCAGTGTGTGTGCAAACAACCCATGCACCTACTGCTCCCTAAGACACAACAAACATTTGCAAAAGCATCTAATGGACAAGCCCCCGGCTCAAGTGGCCACTACAAAAGGGAAACACACCAAGGGTCACGGTTATGAAAGAGCTTCATCCAGAATTCATAGAACTGTAGTTACATACATAACTCTTGTTCTATTTCATTCTTCCTGACCACCAGAAGCAGTACTTAACACTGGATTACTACTACCAAAATCGCCACGAGGAATCCCACCTTACCTGGAACTCCCTAAGGGCTCCTGAAAGACAGCTGCCGCTACTACATGGGGGGCAGCGACATTGACCCTAAGTGGCGAGTTAGGACCACCAACGGGAGTCTGTGGTTGCTTTGCTGCAGTCTGTGCTACGTAACCGTATTAGTGGAAATGGCTGAAAAGCATATAGGAGGTGATCTGGCCACGGGTGTGCCAGGGCATCCTGTCCCAATGGACTCGTTACCTCCACCAGCGAAAACCCCAAGATGACACCATGGGTTATCACAGTGTCCACTAAATGGGAATAAGAAAAAAGCAGCAGTACAACAAAACTGATCTAGAAATGTAAGAACCACCACCAGTGGATAATATCTCCAGTGATCTTTGATTTACAAACATGGACACATTCAACATTTCATTCAGAAAAGGATCTTCAATTGGTGTTGAACACATGAGAAAAACAGAATAACATACCCTAGGTTTATTAATACTAACCCGTTGTCATGGCCCTCGGGACCACTCATTAAATGTTCATTTGAGATCTTGTCAAACAAGCTAACCAACTTTCTGTAAATTCCCCTCTCTTATCTGCTGCTATTTAGCCTTACACAGTATGTGTTGACTCACCTAACACTGCAGTCCAAACAGATTGTTTCACCTGTTCCATTTATTTTCTTAAAGGCCACCTTTGTCTTCATTCCCCTACATGATATCTATACATTCATGACCTGTCTCATCCTAAACCTGCAAAACTCCAAGGAAAATACAGCCCACTTCCACTGTCCTTGCAGAACTAAGTGATTGTGTAATATGCAGCTTTCTCTTCCCTGAAAAATCAGGAGTCTACATTCTTCTGCTGTCTAACAACTGTTGCTTCCACATGGGCTGGAGATGAATGTTAGGTGAGGACAAGTAAGCACATACACAGATAGACAGAATACATTACTGCTGAATACTGCTCTAATCTTTGTATTCCTCAGCACTTTAACAAAATGAGAAACGTATCAGAGGCAGTCCTGTGTGTGTTAATGTTAATGAGTGGAGCTTACTTAAACATGAAGCAACTTTCTGTACTTGCATGTCTATGTTATTGTTCAAAAAGGGGGATTGTGGCTTGAATGTCACTAGTTTAAATCCTAGTGAATCCTAAGACCAAGCATTTGGCAGTTGTTGCTCACTTTATAAAATTCTTTGCAATGTGAGTTACACCCTAGAGTTAGAGCAACTGTTTAGCAAACACTGCCCTTGAGCAGGGCACTCACAACACCCTACTGATCCAGTGGCGCTATTACAGACATCAATGAAGGAAACTGGTTGCACTGGGCAGCTCCCAGTAGGCCTGTGGGATACTCAAGCAACCCTAGCAGAAATCCATTAAAAAAAAAAAAGAATAATCCTGACCTAGCATGAACGTGGTTTGGGTCCAAGGACACGGTTTATGACACAGGCTTGTTCAAAACTTGTGCAGCAGCAGAGGCTGAGATGTCCTGACAGAGAATCTTGTAGGTCAAGTGCCAAAAGTGCTGGTTCCTACATTTTCCAAGATGCAACTCCATAACTTATTTTATGACCTTGCCTTGTAATAATCATAATCACCCATCAGCCCACAGATGTTCAGGCTGTCATGACATCATCAGGGTTATTTTCTACAACTTTGGAAAGCTTCTCCGGAGCCACAGAAGACTTACATTTACATGTTACTCACTTATCCAAAACGACTTGCACTTGCTACAAATGCAAGGGCGTCACTTTCTGTTGAAAAGTGGTGGGGACATAAAGGCTCAGATTAAGGGTGTTACGAGTTAGCTCACAAGATGTGCTGGAGCCAATCCCAGCTGACATTGGGCGAAAGGCGGGGTACACCTTGGACAGGGACAAAATCAGCTATTTAACAAAGTAGTGGGGACATGTCCCCAGCATAAATGACACCTATGTATATAGGTCATAGTGCCTGTGTCACAGTGGGGGATTGAACCCAGGTCCCTCACACCAAAGGGATGTGTCTTATCCACTGCACCATCACCAGCCCAAGACCTACATCTGAATGGTACTCCCCATGAGTAAACTGATTTTGACATAGAATTAGTGAATGCCAGTTTGATCTATGGCCCGCAGGGTGTAGCCTATCTGTGGAAAGAGTCTGACTCAGTTATTATTATAATTATTAGCCTCAGGGACCATGCACAAAACGCATTCATCTCAAAAAGAGAAGAGATGCTTTGCACCAGATTTAGCTGGTCTCTGGGCAGGTGAAACAACAAATAGGCTAGTTAGTTTGGTCACAATCGCATTTTCTTCTTCTGTTCAGGTTTAAGTGACTAAATGCTGTTTAGGTGCTTATTTTTTGGAATTGCTCTGTACTCTGTCATGTTTGAAATTTAATAAAGATCCTTTAAAAATCACAAAGCCGTTTGCATTTGTATAGTTTCAGGGACAAATCGGGCAGGATGAGTCTTTCGTTGACTCATTTGTCTGCGTGCTTACGTGGAGTCTTGGTTGAAAGAGGCGCAGCCAAACCGGAGCCCCGGTCCGTTCGATCCGCCCGGCCCGGCGGATTGCTCTCCGGTCTCCATCCCGATTCCCAGCGACCTCCTTCCCTCCCTCCGCCCTGGATTGGAGGCCTGGGATCGGCTGCACCTCTTCGTTCGATGTCGGCGGAAGACGGCTCCAATTTGGGAGAAATGTGGAGCGGGCGGTGTGTGAAGAGCTCCGGAGGCAGAGCCGGCGGGTTCTCCGCTAGAAATGAATTCAAATTCAGTAGCGGTGTGATTATTTTAGAGCTGGAATCTCCAACCCTGGAAGAAAACAAGGGGTAAAGAAGCAAAACAAGAACAGCTGACAGCGATACGTCACGTTTCCGCCTCTTACGATTGGCTGGTAGAGAAACCATGCTGTCGCTGGCTTCATTTTGATAGGTTAGCCGTGCAGTAGCGTGTTTTCATTGGTTGCTAGACCGGAGTGGGCTTTATTTGTGCCAGTCCATTCATGTGATGAAGTATGATCGTGTTGCAGTTAAAATTCATAAACGGAGCCTCCAGGCACGAGACAAAACTTTTTTTTTTTTGACTCTGTGTCGACTTGCAGTGTTGGATGGCTGCTTTGTCTGAGCATCAAAATAGACCGTGGGGGGAGCTGTTGGAGCAGTGTGATGGAACTACTCATTTTCAACTTCGGCTAATAGATGCAAAATACACCAGAAGATCCTAATGATCCCAGAAAATGTATTTCTTCATGTTATCCGCATGCGCATGCGTTATGGTCGCATATTGGCTTATAGGGACGGTAACTTTATGTCTGTCAAGGGATTGAACGCAGGCTACATTTTCACAATAGGCTACATATTTATAGTATACCAGTTTAATTTAACTAATATAATTAATTATCCCGTGTTGAGGAAGTCAAAGGGCCCCAAGAGTTGCTGTCTTCTATGGCAGGTATTGAATCCACAACCCCCCCTGGGCGTTTCCCCCACCTTTATTCTAACAAGATTCCGGAGGAGGGCAGTAGCGAGAAGTGTGGCCAGGAGGGATGACGTCATCGGGTTTATTTTCTAAGCTTTGGAAAATTCCTGCAGAGCCACAGAAGACATTGTAAACCTACAGCAGTTTCCATAGGCTCTGTAGGCCTCCCCATGACGGGGAATGATGATACTGATGTAAGTTCGGTGCAAGTTGAGTAGTGACACAAAAAATAGTAATAACCTACAGAAATACATCATATTCAGTAGACAAGTGAGCACAATTAATACACTGAATACAAGACACAAAAATGTGAAGAACAACTCTTTGCGCTGCATTGTAAATATCCTCTTTATTGAATTCTATTGACAAATATCACAAAGCACATCAGTGGTTCTATATTTATGCACAGGGGTTTATTGGTTAGATTCCACAAAAGAGTGGTTGATAGGATATGACGGTTGGTTCACCTTGTGACACCTCAAGGACCTGCGGTGTCTCAGTGCTGCACAGTAAGAGTACAAACATGTTAGAATTGATCCTGCACCATGCTGTTTGAAGGCAGATAGAAGTAGATGCTGTTGCAGCTGATAGCTGAAACTGGGTGCAGACATTTAGTACTTTAATCAGTGTTTGCTTCAGAATGTTATCAGCATGAAAAGGCCTCTTCAATGACATTATTCATAAAACACATTTCACAACCATCACTCAAAAACCAAGTGTGAGAATTGTGTGTATGTACATTTTGACTCAACTACTTTTTCAGTGAGTGTGTGATTATGTTACACTGCACTTAAATCCCCACATTTCCTCCAATTGGGAAATCAGATAAATCTCTGTTCACCTTTAATAATGTATGATGACTGACTTGTGGTTGTAATCTCACAGAAGGTTAAATGTCAAAACGCATTTTCCATCACTGAGCGTGAACACTTTATTCTTGACACTGGACTGAACAGTTGTTATTAACAGTAGTATTACTGGTGCGAAGTTGGTGCAGTGTATCCTTCTTTTATACAGTAAATAACCTCCATTAAAAATACTATGAAGGGTAAGCTTTAAGATGATAAATTAAAACACAACTGAGTAATTATCCTTAATGTCAAGTTACTAAATCACAGCTTCTCCTTTGTATTGAAGACAAGAGTTTGACACAGGTACCTTAAAATCCCAGATCACCATGGCTCCATCCAGACCCACACTGCTGTACTTCTCCACTTTGGCTTTCCCCCCAGATACAACACACAGCTGCCTGCAACACAACACAAGCACATGAGGCTTACAAAAGCTGAACTGGTTTTATACTGTTGTTAATAAAAATAAACAGCCATAAGCAGCCATAGGTAGTCCAATGCAGAACTGTTGATTGTCGAGTAAGATAAGATAGCTTGGAACGTTTGTCGTAGTGCTGCTTGTCAGAGGATGGCTGTCCAGACACAAACAGATGTTCACATGTTGCAACAGAGACAAAGAATTTAAATCTGGCCACTAAAAGAATCATAGTTTTGTGCTAGAGTGTGTACATACAGGCTGCGGATAGATGTTAGACAGAAGTGAAGCACTCAGACATTGTGACAGTAGCTTTTAACAGTGATTTCTGGAGACGACCAGAGCTCATCCAGAGTTTCACACGTACAGCTTAACATGAACAACAACAAAAAAAGTAATCGGTCAGAGAACACATACCTCCTGCAAGGCCACACAATCCTAAAAAGCAGTAGTTTAAATAACAGAAACTCTTAAAAATATTTAATTGACATGTGGGTCCCGACTTGCATCAAACACTTAAATATAGAGACAGACAATCATGCTGACTGGCTGATGATTTTTGGAGAATTCCCACATCAGCTTCGGAATTTTAAGGATGAACTGTGCCTGAACCAGACGCTTTGCAGTTCATACTGGTGCCTTAACCTCTATGTCAACAGGGTGCCCCAACCTTTCCACCAAATTTTATTTCAAATCTGTCGACACACACTTCAAATATTCTGCTGAAAGCAGCTGTTTCCTCTTTTAAAGTAGCATTAGAACCTCTAGCAAGGAGGTTCACATGCTATTTTAAAGGGAGGGGCCCTTACGTGATGCTGTTCTGGTGGAGGGTGTCCTGTTCGTTGATGTCCTCCTCTGTGGCCTTCTTGTCCAGATTACGGAAGTGTTGCATGGCTGACATGCTGCCCTTAGAGGTCTGCTTGGGGATGTCCAGCTTCTTCACAAACTCCAGAGTGCCTGGACCCTTATATGTGAACTGGTAGGGGCAGCAGTCATGACCCTAACAGAAAAGAGATTGAGGATAAATGTACAAAGAACCATATCAATATCAATCAAAACATTCATTAAGTTAAGCTGTGTCTTTAAAGCTGCATTTCTCAAGCCCAAATAAGAGCAAGAGGTCCAAGGAGTCCTTCAGGGTTCAGTATTCACATTGTAAATAGTAATTTGATCCATTGGTAAATAAAATGTTTTATTTTTAGATTTAAATTACTTGAATACTTAAATAAATACAGTGATCAATCATCTTCTTAAGAAACTAACTATGCTTGGACTCGCTGATTACACACACACACACACACACACACAGCAGATGGTAGTTACCGCAGCAACAATCTCAGTGGGGCTGACATAGAGCACACTCAGCAGTGGCAGATGGTCGGTGGTCAGCTGGGTTACCCTGGATGGACAGAGGTCAGAAAGCTGGTGGTGATATAATGTCCATTGACACATGTAATATCAAATTAAGTACAGTAAATTAACACATATGGAACAAGAGTGTTAGCCTGTGAAAACTGGGAAAAGTTCAGGAACTGGAGCCACGAAGTGCTGCTGGCCTGGTGCGTTTCCCAAATAAGCTAATTCATGTTAGAAATGGAAATTACTGGCAGATATCTAGCATTCAATCCATTTGTAACAGACACTTTGTTGAAATGAAGTAAAAGATACATAATCTGCGTTTCAGCTGAATATTTATACTGATCACACTGATCACTGACTGAATACGTGGCTTTAAAGCAGTACTCACTCCTTCCCCTGGGCGGCGTCAACCACAGTGATGCTGCTGTTGTGGGCCACCCAGGCCAGCTGGTCTCCGCTGTGGGAGAAGGAGACGCTGTGCACCCAGCCTCCACAGTCTTTGTGTTCTAGCAGCACCTCCCCAAAAGGCATTTTGGCACCCCAGGCAGTTGGTCCGGGCTTGTCCTCTATGTCCTTGATGTAGGCTGAGAAAACCCTAGGAAGCACAGCATTGAGATCTGTTAGTCAGCTTTGGGACCCAACGTTGGGTTGCTTTATGTACTGATATTTTTTGATCTATTTGAAAAATACTGTCTTTAAATATATCACAATTTTTAAATAATAATTTTAGAGCTCCCTTTTGTGCTATAGTCTGACTCTTATTGTTATTATATTCAATTCAATTCAATTTTATTTATATAGCGCCAAATCACAACAACAGTTATCTCACAGCGCTTTTCATAAAAGAGCAGGTCTAGACCGTACTCTGTGATGATATTTACAGAAGCCCAACAGTTCCCACCAAGAGCAAGCACTAGGCGACAGAGGCAAGGAAAAACTTCCTTTTAAGAGGCAGAAACCTCGAGCAGAACCATGGCTCAGGGTGGGCGGCCATCTGCCTCGACCGGTTGGG
>NC_060151.1:1944855-1948540 GCF_021292245.1 Micropterus dolomieu | reverse complement strand
AATATTGCCTAAAGGAAGCATATATAAAGTGAAGAGGATTGGTCCAAGGACAGATCCTTGAGGAACTCCATGAGTAACTTTGGCGTGCATGGAGGACTCATCGTTAACATGTACAAACTGAAATCGATCTGATAAATAGGACTTAAACCAGCTTAGAGCGGTTCCTTTAATGGCAATGAAATATTCCAGTCTCTGCAATAGGATCTGATGGTCAATGGTATCAAATGCAGCACTAAGATCTAATAAAACCAGTACAGAGACAAGTCCTTTGTCTGATGCAATAAGGAGGTCATTAGTAATTTTCACCAGTGCTGTCTCTGTGCTATGATGAGCTCTAAATCCTGACTGAAAATCCTCAAATAAATACAAAAACATATAGATATATTTAATTATATTAAAATATTTGAATACTCCCTGTTTATGTTATACCACTTAAAGGGGCTCCCAAATCCCAGGAGTCTTCCTCCTCCACACTAACAAAGAAAGGGCTTGCTAAAACTCAACTCTGGTAACTTTACTAAACGTCTTGGTATATTATTCAGACGTTGTCTTTCATTCAGAGGAGTGAAAGACATGTTGCCATATGCTTACCCCCATTCACTCTCTAACATGCAGTCCTCTTGGAAATTCAAATCCTAACTGTTTTGGTTGCTTATTGGCAATTACCCAGAGCTCCAAAGTGTAGTTTGCTTGCTGTCTGTTTGCAGAACTAGATCTCCAGTCTGCTTCCCCTCCTTTACATCACTGCTTTGGTAGTTGTCTCACCTGCAGTGGAAGTCTGCAGATCCAGCTGCCAGTAGGACATTGTTAGGATGCCAGTCCAGACTCAGGACTGTGGAGCAAATGGGCTTCTTGATGTGCTTACTCAGCCACCTGAAAGGCAGGGAAAATGGTAAAAACCTCCATTTGAATGTGCTTAGCAAATATAATGGCTATCTGTATATCAGCGAAGAGGCATATTGTGTCTACACTGTGTTGTTTGACTGTCTAATCTGTTTCTCTGTTGACATGTGGACATCGGTCATCATCCTTAGGCTTCAACACAATTAAGGAAAATAATCTTGGCCTTCAGAACCAATAAAAGTTTAAGTCTTATGTACAAACCTTGAATAGTTCTGATCTGATGTATTGCTTACCAGTCGTTCTCTTTCTCAAAGTAGCAGACAGCGATGAGGCGCGCTCCACTGCCCAGGGCGAACTTGTTCTCCAGTGGTGACCACTTCACACAGGTAGCTGCACGGTTGATGCGCACCAGGACCAGGGTGGGCTTCCACACACCATCCTTCAGAGTCCACACATAGGCGTTGCGGTCAGAGGCACACGTCACAATGCGGTTGGACTCAGGGGCCCAGTCAATGCCTGTGGACATAATTATGAATGATGGAAGGCTTCCTGCTAGGAGATATATTCCACCTCTGCTTTCAAATCATATCTTTTACTTGAGATGTCCAAATTTCACCAGTTCCATTAATTACCAAAACAGAAAAGTGTGTACTAAATTGTGGGTTTTAATACCACCATGTGGCCACACAATTCAACTCCCACGTCAAAACACAGAGCGATGATAGTTTGAGTCTTGCATTAGTATTACCCATACTCTGAGGTGTTTTTACAGTATAACCAAATCTAAGCATGAGAACACTTCCAAGTTGTTGCTTTGAACCTTTTCAACTTTCTCCCAATGAAACATGAATCCAGCGTTATTTGCATCTGACTAATTGTCTTTAAAAATAGGAAAGTGGTGATACCAAAAATGCTCTATTCTACATACAGTACATGGCATATCAACCTGCTTGTGGGCCCAATAAAAAATATTTGCTATTGTACTCCCTACATTACAATTACGAGTTCAACAATCAGGTCGTGTGATGACAACTGAGCAAATTCCAATCACTGACGAATACTGTAAGATGTAACTGAAAGCTCTGGAAAAAAGCTATGAGATGGACCTAAGCCTATTTTAGGAAATCATTATCCCCAAGGTCAAAAAGGAACTTTCATTCTGAAAATGTCTATTTATGACATTACAAACAAATAGTTGACACACAGTGAACTTCAAGGCCAGGTCGGCCTCGCTAGGCCCAAGGGCAGTGGCCCATTGTGTATCTCTCATTTTCTAAGTTTCATGTTTTGCAGTAGGATGTTGTCAAAGAACAGCCCAGCTCTCCTTCAGTTGCTGTCAGCTAATATAATCAGTACCTGTGATGCGTCCACTGTGCTCAGTCAGCTCATGGATCTTGACCCATTCTTTGCCTTTTTTCTCATAGATTGTCACCACATTGTTGTTAGGACTCACTGCAATCTCTGCAAGAGAAATATGTGTGCACAAACGTTAGGCACTGTAACCACATTATAATAGTAATATAAGAACACAGAAGTAGTATATATAGACAGGGAGAGGATCTTCATCTTATAAGCACGAAGGCGCTCAGTAAATGTCATGACTACTAACTGTTGGGCTTCTGTAAATAACATCACAGAGTACGGTCTAGACCTGCTCTTTTATGAAAAGCGCTGTGAGATAACTGTTGTTGTGATTTGGCGCTATATAAATAAAATTGAATTGAATTGAATTATTTGTGTGTTTGTGTGACGAACAGGTACAGGGTCACAAAATAGTCTGAATATCCAAAACAAAGTTGTGTCAATCTTGCCATCAGTTATTATATATGCAAAGTTATTAGTAGGAAGGTCATGTAAAGAGTTTAAAGAGGTCATATTCTGCTTTGTGGCTTTTTTCCCTCTGCTTTATTGACTTATCTACCTTTTTTGTGCATGTAATAGGTTTTCAAAGTGAAAAAGCCCAAAGTCCAGCCCAAAGGGAGTTCTGGCACCATGGCAATGAAACCATCTACTGTACAGATTCCAAAACCAAAGTCCACCACCCAACTAACTGACTAATACTGAAATAAAAAGCATAGCATAATGCGTTTGTTTTCACACTGGAGTGTCACAAAACTGTATTTATTGGCAAACGGCAGCAGTGATACTGGGGTCATTCCTGCTTGGAGTATTAAGGCTGACATGACAATGACTGTAATGTCAAGTCCCAAGCAGCAGAACACATCCTGCAACTGAAGTGCAGTCAGATGTATAAAGCAATGCTCTTTGAGTTCATTTCCTGTATTGGTAATTAGATTCCCTGTGGTTCTCCAGGCAACATTAATGCAATTAGGGGAGGGAGAAAATGAATCTGCATTTTGCATTGCAAGTGTGGTTCCACCCTATGTTGAAACTACAAGTTATGGAGAAAGAATACAGGAATGTGACGTGCATACAGTAGGTATACAGTGGGGGAAATAAGTATTTGACCCCTTGCTGATTTTGCAGGTTTGCCCACTTACAAAGAATGCAACGATCTATAATTTTAATCATATGTACATTCTAACAGTGAAAGACAGAATCCCAAAGAAAATTCCAGAAAATCACATCATATGAATTTATAAAAATTGATAACCATCTGATGAGGAAAAACAAGTATATGACCCCCTACCAAACAGCAAGTATTCTGGCTCCTACAAGCCAGTTAGTCTTTCTTTAAGACACAGCCCCAATCCCAACCAATTATCTACATCAAATACACCTGCCTCACCTCGTTACCTGTATAAAAGACACCTGTCAACACCCAAACAACCAGCATCACCACCATGGGCAAGACCAAAGAGCTTTCTACGGACATCAGGGA
>NC_060151.1:1936642-1944755 GCF_021292245.1 Micropterus dolomieu | reverse complement strand
TGTAAAAACCTCCTGACTGATGGAAACTTAAAACAACAACTTAGGACCCAGTATTTAGCGTAAACACACCGCTGCGCGCTGGCTGCTTTTTCCAACACGCGATCTCAGGCGGACATCGACGAGACTTGTGTGGCTATCTGACTGTTTATTGTTTATTTGTTTCCAAACAACGAGATGACCAGTCGTAGAAAAACAGCCAACATTCTCCAGTTAAAGGCAGTAGCCTCTACTCGCCCATTCAGAAATTCACTGCAAGGTAAGCCCCGCCCCCCACAAAGTACCAGTTACTTTCTGAAAATACTCCCCCCCCGAGCAGGGTCTTTTTAGGGGGTAAAATGAAGACCCCAAAACTACATTTAGACCCTGGTCCCTCTGGTGGGAACGCAGTGAGTTCCTCCAAAGGTTCCTAGTTCTGGGGTAAAGTTCCTTTGGTCGAAACGCAGCTTTAGAAGAAGATGGCTGTGTCTGAAATCACCCACTACTCACTATATAGTGGACTATATAGTGAGCTCCCCATTTTGTAGTGCTGTCCGAATGCAACAACACCCTACAGAGGGGGTAGGGAGTAGTGAATGAGTGGGGATTTTGGACACAGCCACCGTGTGTTCAGAGCTGGCTTTTGATGCTGCCTTGACATAAGACTTGGAAGAACATGCACTCTTGAGGCCAGCTTCAGACTTAACCTTTTCAGCTTTGACACTGGGTTTGGGGTCCATGGCTATGTCCATTTCTTTTTCTTGCACCCACTGCTTGTGTGGATTTTCATTGTACTATTCCCGTTACATGTTATATACAGCTTGTATGTTATATACAGCTTGTATGTTAATGCAAAAAAAAAAAAAAACAGCCAGCCAAACTCAATTTTTAACGAGCCAGGAAGCGAGTGCCTTGATCCTTTATTGATCTTGATCTTCATGTTTGACAGCTGAGTGTAAGGCCATTGCTTTCGAGGGAGAAAGAAAAGCGAAGACACAGGAGAGACCTTCACCAAGTGCACATCTATGCCTGCAACACTCTTTCTTTCTCAACTTGGGTTTCCATACCCAGAATGCATGTCTCTTGTAGTATATCAAAATAAAGGTTGATCCATCAAGATAAAACAGCAATACAAACCAGAATTTTAAGTATAAAGCGTATAAATCAGAAGATAGAGCAGTAATTGTGTAACATAATGAATGTGCCATTCATTTATCAGTAATTTGAATGTTTTATATGCATTTGTCAGTTCACTAGGAACTCACAGAGAGCAGCATTTCTATCATTTCAACACAGACTTCTTATTCACAATGAAACATTACCATAACCACAGAAAAAATATGCATAGAGTTTACCGCTTTCTTCTGGATTTTAATGCGTCAGAGACACAGGACGCGTACCTGGCTGTCAACATCACTGCAGCTCCTAACCCACCTGTAGCTAGTTGGCATGACAATGCTGACACAGAAACGCTACTTTGGGGACTGGTTCCAGAAACCCTGCAATGTTACACCTTCCCATTGGCTGTATGGGCAGCAGCTAGATTTGTGGTGGACTCAAGTAAAATAAACTTAGTTTGTTTAATAAACTCTCTTTAAACAGTGTAAAAGAGCTGTAAGCAATTTCCACCTATAAAAAGCAATGAATAGAAGATTTTTCACATCTGAGCAGGAACACCGTTCCCGACTGTTTCTCCCAGAACGGCGTTCCCATGCGTACCCCCTTTCAATTTTCACCAATGGTAGATGTTTCTTCATGTCAAATAGCTTCAGTGTTATTGCTGAGCAGTTTGTGATGTAGTGTAGCTGCTGCTTTCAATAACCGTGTGGTGTTGCTGTAGTTTTAATACTTCCAAAGAAAAGTAGCTTAGAGCTCCACAAGCTACTGTTTCAAAGTAGCATCCCCATTTCAAAATTAGCTGGACATAGTTTCAGTTCAACACACAGGTCAGGGTTAGTTCAGCAGTGGCAAGCTGTCTCCCATCATGTGTGGTTGAGCCCCCCCCCCCCCCCCGGTAAAGATGTCAGCAGGCCTCACCACACACAGGATAAGGGCCAAACCCAACCAGATGTCCAGCTCTAACTCTGCTTTACTTGTTATCATTCACTCTCCATATGCCTTTGTGCCTTACTTCTCCTTTCTGCCACATACCAATGTACAGTTTAGTTGACTTTATGCTTCCCGTTTCTTCTGTTTCTCCCTGCTATGTTTCCTCAGAGCAGCTCAGTAACTGTAGAAAGCTCTGTGGTTTTTGATGGCTATCTACATATCTGTCCGTCCACATGGGCTTGGCTAGTTAAAGGGAGGCTCCGGCTTCACGCGCAATTTCAGATGAGCCGTGCCTTCGAAAATAGAACTGAGTGCATCCAAACCATAATGTTCACAGTCTCTGGAGTTAAACCATCAGAAACTCCGTTCTCCTCTAAGACAAACCTTCTCAGGGTTATAACCGCTTTTAAATGGAGGTTGCATTGCGTAGAAGAATTGCTTACAACAATGGTGTTTGATCTAAAATGCCACAAATTTCATCAACAGTCATCAAGTTACTATACTGTATAATGACATGTCATATGGTAGCTGTCCATGTACAACAAATACAGTGGATAGTGAACAATATACTGGTCTTCACATGTGGCCTGTTTTATACTACACCCAGATCATAGCTGCAGACAAACCCATGTGTTTTAAACGAAATGGTTGGAACGAGGCACTGATGTAACACCTTCCCTTCTCCCTGTAGTCTTTTTGTTTCCAGCTGTCGTGTCCTGACAGTCGGGCACTAAAATGAAGCAAGCAAAGTAAACACAACACAGATTAACTGTTCACAATGAACACAATTCAATTCACTTTTATTCATATAGCTTCCAATGCATAACAGAAGTTAAGAAGAAGAAGTTAGAAGTGTTCACTCAAATTGGTAACTTCTTCATAGTATAGTATACAGTACAGTTAGCAGTGCCGTTTGTGTGCATGCGCCTATTGTGTGTCTACATACAGACTGATTTAAAAACCTAAACACTAATATCTCAGGGCTACACCCTGGAGCTCCACCGACCATAGAAAATACTTTTTATAAATGTATCTAATCAAATATAAATTATAGATTTATATTGAACTGAAATCAGAATGATAAAATAACATTTCACTTGCTAGCTTAAACAGGGACGAAGAGCATCAAAACACATCTTAACAGCACTAGTGCGATGAAAGTAAAATAGCGTGACCCATTAGTTTATCATGTATTCATCGTGTTAACGATGCTCTCGACGCCTATATGCTGAAGCTGTGCTCTTTTGTATTTTGTGCTTCTTTAACCACCACAGTGCTGTACAACGTGTCAGGAATCTGCTGTTATGCTACGTGTGTTGAGTGTCTCAATAATTAAAGTGTTCCCAGCTACTATGGCTAAATAGGATCTATACGTAATGCTTTTGATGACAGGCCACAACGTCTATTTACTCAGAAGTTATGGTGCTATCTTTTTACTTGCACTAATTTAAGTACTGAGGGACAGGACATGAAGTAAGATAAAAGAAGTTTAGATAAAAGCGTTCAGCTAAATAAATAAATGTAAATGTAAAGTTAGAAATAAGGGGAAACAATTTTACAAATAACTTATTCTGTAGTTATTATTTGACTGCTGGGTACGTATTACAGTGTATGCATAACCTACTGACATAGCCCTGACATTTGGGAGATAATTTATTCTTTAGTTGCTACTGGAAACCTATTCTTTTAATATTACAAGGTACAGTATGAATCTGTGAGTGATGACTTCTGCCTTGCTTAATAAATCTGATGTGATTTTATTTTATAATGACCTTATTACTGACAAACAGGGAAACTACATTGTTCCTTTATCATTTTGTAGTACTGAACTCTTCCATTGTGTTCAACAGGGATTACACCTGTAATGTTTATTAGACCCGTCTTGATATTATTCATCCATAACCATTGATATGTACCTTAGACCACATTTAATTTACTATACAATAAAATGAGCAATTACTGTTACATCTGTTGTGTTATGGGCCCATGTTTTGTACATTCTATCGCACCAATTAGTGAACAGTACAAAAATGCACAAACTCAATTATTGTATTATTGTAACTCACTGTAGAGAGTTGGGTATCAACAACCACTGCGTTGCAATGTAGCATTGTGTGTGCGCTATGTGGTGTGTAAAAACTGTGTAGTTTCTCCTTTGCATTTATATATGTGTGTGTGTGTGTGTGTGTGTGTGTGTGTGTGTGTGTGTGTGTGATAGTGGGCTGCAGTCACTGTGGAGTACTGTTGATTCTGGTGTCAGGTGTTTATGTAGCTTAATAATGCTAATTGCACACTCTGTGGTACTCTATTTATTTTAGGTTATTTTTGTTTAATTGTCAGAGTTTTGTCCTGTTTCTTGATAATGCCAGTGAGTCTATACAGAGAAGGCATTATATATTTATAGTTGATAATCAAGGTTTCAAAGGCTTTATTGTCATATGCAGAAATAAACAAGTTATCAGTGCAATGGAATTCTTAATTTGCCATGTCTCTACCTGGTGCGGTCAATTATTCTATTTTAAAATGTACTACAAACTGAATAAAAAATTATCAGATGCAAAGTCCTCAAGCCAAGCAGGTTCCTCCTGATCTTCTGCATTAATGCTTTGGGCATGATGGCTATGGCTAGGATTCCTTAATGGCGCGTTTCCATTACCAGTACCATAAGTTGGCTCTCTTGGAATTTAGTCTGCTGGTAGGAGTTTGCTCTCTCAGTGGTGTGATATTGTCCAATTTATTTTGTAGCCCCCCCGCTAAGAGCACATTTTCACTGACCTTCTTTTTACTTTGATCTAAGTAACATTTTTACAAAAGTAGGTTTAAAGTTTCTTGGGTATAATATACCAGTACTCTTTCCATCCCTGCTTTAAATGATACTTCCTAATTTCTTTTGCATGCTGGGCCTTTAGCTGACAGGCTGACAGCCGTCAGCTGTCAGATGAGCAGACTTAAGCTGCTAGAATGATCTCTGTAATCATCACACGTGCAGATGGAATCCTCCTCTGTGTCCTCTGGTTTGACTTTGTTGTGTTGATCAACCAGTGAAAAAAAAAACAGGTTATTCCAAGGAATGAATGAGAGTTGCAGGCTGTGTTTCAGTATGTGAAAGATGTGCTACACTGACATGCTTCAGGCTACTAATCATATCACACGAACACAGGGAGGCACCTAGCTGCTTATCTTACGAGGCCATTCACACATTCATTGGTATCTGTATTTAATTTTCTCGTCGCATCATGCTGCTCTTTCTCTTTTATATGTAACAAGGCAGTGCTATGTAAAGCAGAAACCTTTTTGTGGCCTACAGTTCATTCCAAAAGGTTTTTTTTTACTGCGTTCCTTTTAAGCTTTAAACACAGAGGCATTTAAATCTCATTTAAAGTGTTACTCCAGCAATTTAGTGTTGCAGTTCCATAAAGATGAAAACATGTGATACAAAATTTCTCAAAATGCAACCAATAGCATTTTTTCCCACAGGCTCATATTTTTCAAACTTAAAAATGCCACCGTTCATATCGCATTGGTGGTGTCATACATTTGAAGTCTCCAAATCCAACCCAAGATTACCCTGATATTCCCCGCAACTAGTAAACTGATAGAGCTATTTATCTAGCTTTCTTAAGTGTCTGACAAATAATAGCACTGTGACTGTGAGGCCAAGAAATAGTCCAGCACATAAATGTTCGAAAAACCACAACATGCCAATTTTACATAGATTTTTGTACGGATTAAACAAACGACATATAATGCTTTTTTGTTACTGTTGGAAATAGTAACGGCTAGCTGTTTCCATGACTTTATGCCAAGTTAGGCTAACTGCTTATAGCTTAGGCTACATCCACATTACAAGGATTTGTTTTAAAATCACCATTTTCCCTGCGTATCAGAAGATATCTCTGTCCATTCTTAAAAGACGCACATCACATAACCATTCACGCACATCACGTGACCATTCACTACCATGGCGACCTGTCAATCAGGCCCGTAACTGAGTGACTTGTAAGCACTGCACTCTGTCAATTTAACCAGCAGCCTTGAACAAGCTGTTTAGGGGTTGGTTGTTAATTTTTCCCGGTAAGTATGTTTTTTTTAAAGCCTGTTTTCCGCTCTGTTTTTAGCATCCTGATTAAAATCCCAGTTACAGTCAATGGTGCGCACCAATAAACTAACCTGGAGTTTTAAAATGAAAATGGGGTCAGCAGTGTTTTCAAAGTTTTCAATTTTAGGTGTTTGGATTTGCAGTTTCAGTTTGTACGGCAGGCGTAAACGTAGCAAAAGTGTAATAGTGTGGATGTAGTCTTACTTTAGCTTGGATATGAGAGTGGTATCAATCGTCTCATCTAACTCTCTGTTGGTAAGAAAATTTGGCTATTTCCAACTATTCATTTAAAATGTACTCTCGTGTCAGTTTGGAGGACGCTGCAGTGTGACCGCTCTGCCTCTGTCCACACTTACTTCCCACATACACATCTATCTATCTTCATATATAGGTGGGCTCTGTGAGCGGGTGGCTGGCCGGCCTAGCGAGCTCCTCCCGTGGGTTGGCGCAGGCTTCCCTCGCCGCCACTTGCGGAGCTCCTCAACTCCTAAAACTTGCAAGCACGTTTTTGTTCCGCCATCACTTTTTGTAAAACTGGCAATATTGATTTCTCACTTCAAAACTTCTTAGAAGTGGATTTAGTGATGAAATAAATTACGAAAATTGTAAAATATAAAACTTTCTGTAATGTGCTAAGCTGGCTGTTTCTAGTCTTTTTGCTCACTGTACTGGCTGCTGGGTGTGACCTTATAATTACCAGATAAGAGAGCCAGTGATCTTGTCATCCAGCCCTGCATATTTCCGTACATTGTTGAAGTATTCCTTGTGAGAGAATGGGGGTTAAATGTTTGACATAACTTTGTGATTACTCACTTTGACATAACTTTGTGATTACTCAGCCAAAGGTCAAGGTAATGTTGACATTTTTGAGTGTTATTCTGTAATAGGCAGATGGAGGACTTCCA
The DNA here is from genome assembly GCF_021292245.1 of Micropterus dolomieu. Classification (NCBI taxonomy): domain Eukaryota; kingdom Metazoa; phylum Chordata; class Actinopteri; order Centrarchiformes; family Centrarchidae; genus Micropterus; species Micropterus dolomieu. The sequence continues at coordinate 1,937,726 of NC_060151.1, read as the reverse complement.
AAAAGAGCAATCAAAATGTAGAAAGTATGTTACCTCCTTTGACTAGTGGATCAATCTCCCTATTATCAATGTGAGGAAAAAGCTCAGAAACGCCTATATTTCTTGAGGAAGCTTAAGAAGGCCAAATTCCCACGCCAAGTTCTTGTCAGCTTTTACAAAAGAGCAATAGAAAGCACCCTGACTGAAACTGATCACTAACTGGCATGGGATGTGCACGGCCCAGGGGGGCTCTGCAGCAGGTGATTAAAACTGCTCAGAAGATCATTGGTACCCATCTCCTAGGCATCAGTGATATCAGTGAGGTGAGGTTCCTAGGTTATTTCTGTTTATTAATGTATATTGTCTGCTATGTAGCAGAAGAGAGTTACAAAACTCAATTTCACTCTATAACTTGTTATATTGTGACAATAAACTTACCTACATACCCACCTATTGTTTTGAAACAAGCCTGTATCACTACACATGTACCTGAGGCAGAAAATCCAGTTCAGGTATCACCATACCGGTGTGACAGCTCTCCCGTCCACTGTGGTTCATTGTGTTCTCTATTGTCAATCACTTCAGTGGTTGTACAGTCAGCAAAAGAGGAGAGGAGCCTAGCAGCAGGACTGACGTCAAAGTGTTGCTCCACCATTCCTCTCTTGCAGCTCCACACCCATGCCTCCAGGCGCCAGAGCATAACAAACAGGGGAGTGCTTCTGTAGTCACTGCTGGGATGCAGGTTGGGCTGGGTGAATTGTTGATGGGGGTTCATACATAACCAGAGTTTGTTACAGGTCGGTTCTAGCCTTGTAGCAATTGTACATTTTTCTCCTTATACAAGATTAAAGTAGAACAAAAGTGGTACTTATGTTCCTCCAATTGTTTACTTCCACTTTCCAAAACCGGAAATCCACCAAGCCTGGCCATTCTGCAAATTAAATTGCTTTAACAGTTTTATAGTGCACACTTGAATAGCAGTAAGCAGTATGTAGTACATTGGTTCCGAATACAGCCTCAATTAGGGATGCCAATAAAGTCTGTTTGAGTTTGAATTAAATCTGCTCCAATGATCTGAATTGTTAAGCATTATATAATTATATTA